>NC_134238.1:41970060-42274941 GCF_965152275.1 Natator depressus | reverse complement strand
TATGGATGGCGCTCCAGTAGAGCCTATGCCCTACAAACATCCAGCATAGGTGCTTCTCAAAAAGATACTGTTGAGGTTGCTTGTGCTCTAGTAGAATGGGCCCTCACCCTGTCAGGAGGAATACGCGCCAACTGATAACAAAGAATGATGCAGCCAGAGATCCACTAAGAGAGTCTCTGAGCAGATAACGCTGGTCCTTGTGATAGCTCTGCTACATAACCTTGGTGGTTTCCCAATTGGTTTTGTTCTTTGCAGACAGAAAATCAAAGCCCATCTGATGTCGAGAGAGTGAAATCTCCTCTCCCCATTGGAAATCTGAGCTTCCAGAAAGTGAATAGGTTGACTCATGTGAAACTCAGAAATTACCTTGGGGATGAATTTCAGGTGGAGTTGAAGGGTAACCTCCTCCTTATGAAGTATGGTGTATGGCGAGTCACTCATGCTTCTGGCTGATGTGACTGTGACTAGGAAGGTGACCTTCATGGACAGGTGCGCACGGAAAACGTTGCTAATGGTTCAAAGGATGGTCTGGCAAATATTGAGAGTACAAGGTTGAGTTCCCATTGCAGTGTTGATTTCACCGTTGGTGGGAAGCTCCTAATGAGACCTTTCAGAAATCTAACTGCTGTTGGGTGAGTAAAAGTAGAGTGGCCTTTTACCGGAGGCTGCTAGATGGACCTGCAGTGAACAAATGGGAAGCCCTCAAGTCTTCAGGGACAGGAGATAGTCCAAAATAGTAGGATTATCTGCTGACTCTGGGGATAACTGGTTTTGTTGCATCCAGATAGAGAAATGCCTCCATTTAGTTAGATAGCATTTTCTAGAGCCTTTTCTGCTTTGACTGGGGATAGACTGAATGGCCTCTGAACATGAATGCTCTAGGTCTGATGCTTATGCAAATACCAGGCCATATGGTGAAGAGAGTACAGTTTGGGATGTTTGATCTTGACATTTTCCTGAGTTAAAACAGATCTGGGAAGGGACAGATGCTTATGATAAAACAAGTTGACATTTGTAAGACAACCGGAAACCAGAACTATTTGAGCCAGTTGGTTGCAGCGAGAATGACTCAAGCTTTGTCGTGATGAATCTTTCACAGTGGTAGCAGTGGGACAGGAGGAAAGGTGTACCTCAGGTGGTCTGTTCAGGAAAACAGGAGGACATTGCCCTGGATTCCCGGCCTAGTGCTCCTCTACAGCAGTTATAGACGGAATTCCTTGTTCATCTGGGAGGTGAGCGGATCCCAGGATGGCATTCACCATCAAGTGGGGCCATCATTCAGGACAGAAATGCATATCTCACATTCGTGGTCTGTACATAAATGCCTGCTGAAATTGTCCACCACAGAGTTCTGTGCACCTGGAAGGTATGTGGTTCCTGATGCACCAATACCATAAACTGACTACCTCTATACAGAGAGGAAGAGATTTTGCTCTGCCTTGTTTATGTAGAAGACTGTCATCATGTTGTGTGATGTTATCTGGATATGAGGACACCATATAAGTGGAAAGACTGTATTGCAAGCTGAACGGATTGCGCTCAGCTCCAATAGACTGATATATACACTGCCCCCCCCCCCCACTCCCAGGAAACTATGTGCCTTGCACAATGTGGGCTCCCTAGCCTATGAGGGATGTGTCTGTGATTATGGTCATGTTGGGTGTGGCTGGAAGGAAAGGAACTCCCAGGTCCCAGTTGTTCCAGGTTTGTCTAACATACGAGAGCAGCTGTGACCTTAGGACAGATTGTTATCTTGGTATTCATATTGTTTCTGTCTGGTGAGTTAACTGACCAGAGCCAGGCCTTTGGGCAACGGAAGTCTGGTGAACGAGGTTATGTAGGTACATGAGGTCATGTGGCCTAGACAGACCTTGACTGCAGGAGGTCTATGGGAAATTGGTCATATCAGCTGTTCATGGCCTAGAATCTGTCCATAGGAAGCTAGGCCTTCACTGAGATCAAGTCTAGGGTTGCTCCTAAAAAGATTCCTAAAAAGTGGACTTTTCTTTGTTTACGCTGAGTCACAAGGATGCCAGAAGAGAGTAAGAATATGGTCACTGACTGGACTCTGGACTGGATTTGCCTGTTAGTAGCTTATCATCCTGGTACCGGAAGACGATGTAGCTCTTTACTCTCATCTGGGCCACCACCACTTAGAAGAACTTCGCAAAGATAATGCGAGGTCCTGTCGCTATCCCAAACAGGAGTAGTCTGACCTGAAAGTGCTCCTCAGGAATCTGAAGAACCTTCTGTGGGATGGATGAATGTCCACATGAAAATAAGCATTTTTCACATCAAGAGCCACGAACCACATGCCCTCCTCCAGAGAAGGCATTATTGATGTCAGTGTGACCAGGCAAAATTTTGATTTTCATAAAAAAACATTTAGCTGGCATAGAACGAGAATTGATCTCCATCCTGTTTTTCTTGGGAACTATGAAATATGTAGGTAGAATCCTTCCCTTGATTTTGGGTGGCTCTTGCACTATAGCCCCTCACTGCAGGAGAGGAGTTCACTTCCTTATGGAAGATTTCATGACAATGGTATCTGAAGAGGGACCCAGAAGAGGGCTTGTGCGGGGAGGGGGAGGGAGAGGAGAGAAATTTGATTATGTAGTCGGAGTTGATGATCTGTAGTACTCACTTGTCCTTTGTTATGTCCCTCTCTGGCAAAAAGGGCGAGGAGGCCACAAAGGTTTCGGGGGCATTAGGGAATGCATTTCTCAAGCATCCTGTCAAAAGAAATCCCTGGTTGGTGGGTTGGGTTGAGCAGCGGTGGTTGAAGAGAAAGCTGTATACCTGATCTTTGTACCCTCTAGTATTTGCACAGTGGTTTGTAAGGGTGCTGGTGGTAAAACAGCTGGGGGGGCAGTCTGCCTGTGGTGTTTTCTCTTTGTGGGCAGGGTATGAATGCCCAGGGAGCGGAGGGCTGTCCTGGAGTGCTTTACCAAGTGTAATGTCTCATCAGGTCTTTCACTGAAGAGAACAGACTCATCAAAGGGCAAGTCCTTGATAGTATTATCAAAAGAGTATCTTGACCACCAAAGAATGAAGCCATGATTCATACATCACGACTATGGCTGTAGCTATAGCTCTAGATATGGTACTGGATATGTTTACTGCTGTTTGGAACCAGGTTTTAGCCACCAGCTTACATTCATCTAGGAGGGCTTGGAATTGAGCCCTATCCTCTTCGGGAAATTTGTCATTTAACTCCACAACTTTAGAGTAATTAGCAAAATACCATTTTACTAACAGGGTATGGTAGTTAGCAATTTTAAATCTGAGGGTGGTTGATGAAAATACCTTCCCTCCCAAGAAGGTCAAGGCATTTGGCATCTGTGGGTCTTGCTTGGGGTGTTGCAGTCGGATCTCTCCATGGCTGCCTACGCCACTAAAGATTTGGGTGCTGGGTGAGTAAACAGAAACTCTGCTCCTTTAGCTGCTGCAAAATATCATCTCTCAACCCTTTTTAGGGTGGGGGCACAGGATGCAGGGGGTATGCTATACTGTCCTGGCTGGTTCCGTAAATGGCCTCGTTGACTGGGAGGGCCAATCACCAAGGACCAGAGTGTTGTAAGATGTCTGGTAGCCTATGCTGCATGTCATGAACGTCCTCTAATGGAAGCCGGAGCCTGGGCACCACCCTCTGCTATGCTGCTGGTACAGTCTGTGATCATTACTAAGGCTAAGATTTTGGCATGCGTATTTTATTAAAAGTCACAGACAGTACATGGGCAATAAACAATAAAATCATGGAAATGCACACAGGGCCGGGGTTAAAGGGTAAGCAAGTCCAAGCCCCGGAAGTTGCGGAGGTCTCATAAAATCACAGAATCTGTGACTTACTTGTAGCCTTAATTATCAGATGGGGATGGCAATGATGGAGAAATTGCCTCACTGAATGAGGAGGAAGTCATGCCTGTTGGAACCATCGGTACTGCCGGATCCAGTTTGATTTTTTCCTCTGCATACTCAAACGAAGTTTGGTTTTGGCTAGGAAGAGAAGGCCAGTGTGAATCATGCACAAATCCAGAGTGACTAGCATAAGGATCCCATGCCATGGACCCTAATGTGACCAGTATGAAAGTTGGACCAGTTGAGGAGAGCACCATGGCACTGAGTGAAAACAGTCCCTTGGGAAGTCATATCTGGGAGGAGGAGGGCTGGAAGATCTTCTGGAGTCTCTGTCTAAGCTTGCCTCCCTGTGAGGCAAGGGTTTGTCTAGAACACTGGACTCAGTTGACAAGAAGGTGGATTCAGGTTCTATCAGCAGTGCTGATGATATCAGTGAATACCAACTCTGACTTGTAGAAAGGATATGGGACAATCCATTTCTCCATGAGGTGGTTTCTTTGTCTAATGTTGACATGTCCCTGAGGAGGACTGGAACCGAATAAAGAGGAGACTGAGGGTAGGGAAAGGTAAAATATGCCCTGGAGAGGTAAAGGTTCCAGTACATTCTGATCTAGAGTGCGAGAGGTCCCAGCGGTGGTAAATGATGGACCCAGTGCATCCAAGGGCTTGGGGGTTGGTGGATCCTTCTTGAAGTGTGGCAGTACCATTGAAGGGAGTCCAAAGTGCAGCTCCAAGTTGGTGCTGGCAGATGCCAATCCTTCGGCTTCCGAGTTGGAGTAGGTGCTGGTACCAATGGACAGGACCCTTTCTCCTTCACATCTTACCCGCTTGGTCAGGTTTATGTGGACGTAAGTATTTAGGAGCCATGCGTGGGGACTCACCTGAACTAGACGAAGTCAGGGAGTGATCTTTTCTCTTAGAAGCAAACCTAGAAGGGGATCAGTCCTTATGCCTATGTCTCTTACTCTCGTGAGAGGTCTGAGGGAGTGATTTCTTATGCTTAATAACTCTGGCCTCTGCTCTGGTTCTCATCCTTGGAAGCACGCTGCTCGCAGCCTGCAGCCATTGTATCAGGGGTCTCTCCATCCTGGGTCCGACTAGGGTCTCATGGTTCTCTCCGTGAAATGTTTCCTCAGACAGAGCTCTCATCCCTCACATGTTCAGAGAGGGAAGGAGCAGCAGATGCTGCACTTGGTGGTGATGTGAGCCTCCCCAAGGCAGCAAAGGCAGTGCTGGTGTTTGTCACTGACACAGAAGGAAAAAGGACAGGGGAGACAGTTCTTAAACCCTGGAACTTTAGGCACAGTCTTTCTCCTGAGGGGAGGGGCACGGGATAGGGTCCCTGGGGTGAGGAAGAAACTAGAAAAACACTAAAAACAGTAAAATACTAAAAGCTATTTACAATATGTATTTACAAATAGGAAAGCTATGCAGCAGCTTCAGACACAGAGGAATCCCACTCAGGCCATGTGGGGGTAACAAGGAACTGGAGAGGTGTGTCCACACCTGTCCCTCAGTAGGGAGACGAAGAGAGCAACTTTGCAGACACAGACCAATGGACACTACTTGCTAGAAATCTGACCTCAGGTGTACTGTGGGCATGTGTATCCATAGAATATAGAAGAACTCCTAATTCTGCAGATCCCCTGCCTTGTTAGACTGAGGAACTCTCCAATGTAGTGAAAATTAAGGGAGGCAATAAAGTCGCTCAGAATCCTGTGCAGTTTAGGACCTTCCTCAGGGCATCACTGGTATTTAGGAGCAGCTACTGTCCTAGTCGGGCTTCTTAAAGTCTCATAGTACTAGAAGCTAACTGGCTAACAGGTGTCTACTTTATCCAGATAAGGGCTTCAATGCTTTAAATTTTATGAAGACAAAAGGTGAAGTGCCTAACAAGATCAGCTAAGAGCCATTTTCTTTCTAGAACTTTAAGAAATGTAATAGGGTTTTTCGCTACCCCATATCTACTACCCTGGGGAAGTGCTAAGATTCCCAATTACCTGGTTGTCCCTCTCAGCTTCAGACTGGAATCCCAGAGTGTACTCTGTGGATCCAGACACAGGAACTCCTCAGGGTAATAAGAGCTAAATGGGACAGGTGGTAGATGAAAGACCTTGGGAAGCTTAGTCTTACTCTAATCCTATACATAGTTAATTACATACTTTACACAACTGAAGATACACCTTTTAGTTCATAAGTATATGTTGAAAGAGTTTGAGAGTACGTGCTATGATCAGAGATAAGGTTGCCAGAAATTTGTAAAGTTATTTTTTACGTGTCAATATTGTCAACTGAATGTGTAAACTCTATGGATAATGGAATATTTATATAAATTAACTTAACTGGACATTTCCATAATTTTAATACTTAGGGGACTTAATTTATGCATCAGAACAAATTTAAGTACACAGTTCTTGTTAGGGAATTATTATACAGGTTTTTAAAAGTTACTCCCATGTGTGGATGATGTGTTTTAAATGTAGATAAGCCTGTTGCTTAAAAGAAGAAGCAAGACACAAAAGGAACAACTTAGTAAAATATATGAACCAGAAGTCTGTAAAAAGTCATGTTGAAAAAACAAAGATTTCTTTAGCATTACAGAAGTACAAGAAAATCGTTCAAGGGAACAAAGTGAACAACAATACATTTTTCATTAATGTTCCAATTATTTTTTTTAAATTTAAACCGAAATAAATTCTCCTGGGTTAAGACTACTTATACCAAGAAGATTCAAGCTGGAGTGAATTCTACTGCCAAGTTATAAAGCTGTGTATCGGGTGGAGAGGCAGGGGGTTATAATGGAAGTGCTGATGTAGCCTTTATTGGATGGGTGAGAACCAAGCCAGTATAATGTACTTTGACAGCCTTCTCAGCCCAAATTGCTTTCATAAATAGCAAATTAAAAAAGGTTCTGTTTTAAACAGAACTTTTGCAAAATACCATTATCTGAGAAATACATATTATTTGCAAACAGTAGGTAGTAATGGAATGGAACCAAGAGTCAGCTTCTGAAGCAGGGAACTAAGGAACCATTTTGCAATGCCTGAAGAGATTTTTAAAACTCATCTAAATACCATTAAACATCTGCCCTTTTTATTTCATTGATTTAAACCATTTCTGAAGACTCATGATTCAAAAAGGTAAAGATGGTAATTTAAAAGCCACAGGGAAAAATCTCTCCCCAGGGAACTTTTCAGAAATGCAGCCACCAGTTTTCTGATAAGTGATGAATCTGTTGTGGTACTGCTTTCAGTACAGTATACATTTATCTGGCATTATCTCCAAGTAACGCATGCACCATTTCACTTGAAGAAAAGACACTATGGCCATGGCAGCAAACAAAGGTGGAAAAAGTAGAGAAGGGTTTACATTGGCAGCTTCCCTTGCAAGGGGAAGGAAATCCTTTCTGTGACCATTTGCCAACATTGTATACACATTTTAATGAACTGTCTGGAAATCCAACAGTAATTCAGGGTGACATTTCTGATTGATAACAGCTATTATTGCGTTTTAGATCTTTTCTCCATGCAAAATTTAAAGAGTCTTCAACAGGATGATCTCAGTATAATGCTCAGAGAGAGAGAGAGAGAGAGAGAGAGATATGTTTCCAAACATTTCTTTGTGAAATCACTATATTGAAATGTATAATACCACTAATGCATATTTTTTAACCTCTGCTTCTGAACTAAAATGGAGGATGGAGATGTCACTTTTTAAGAGACATTTAAACAAATTATTTATACAGATACCAAAAAATGGATTTTTTTGGCCACAATAATAAGCAATTCATGGTATTTATATTTGTTACTTTTCTGTGGGGAGCAGAAAGAGAATTAGTATGAATTAGCTGACCTAGTTTATTTGATGATAAATTTACAGAGAGAATTAACCTTTAAAAGATACACAGAATAACCCATTTCTCTGAATCTCCCATTTAACCAAAGGTCAGTAATCTCCCTTCCCCAGCAAGCAACTCACATTATATATTACAGCCCCACTTTAGCCCATTTTTCTGACAGGTTTGGATAACTCTGAAACCCTTTAAAAACTGAAGTTATATTTTACACTATTTAGTTTAATGTAATGTATAAAAGTGATCTATTCAAAGTACAAAGACAAAGTAAACATTCTGTTTGACAAAAATCCTTTTCATTTCTTTCGTTTTTTATTTATCTATGATGTTCTTCTCTCTACTTCTCTCACAATTACCAGAAGTTTACATGAGGCCAAATCCATATTGAGTACCATACATGTGGCCTCATTGATTTCCAGGGGGCTATTTGTGGAGTGACAATTAGCGAGGGTGGCAGAATCGGGCTCATAACATTCAAAAGAGACAGACTCTCAGCCTCCCACAGAAAATCAAACCCTCCTAATTCAACCCACATAGTGTACAGCAGGAACACAGGCATTGTCATACTAGATCAGACCAAAGGTCCACCTGTCCCACGGTTCTTTGAGCTACAGTAAGCTGAGCCACTCTATGATTCTTTTCCATTGAATTGTGGGAGAAATAGTCTGTCCTTCTGGGCACGGGGAGAATTGTGGGAAGGCAGCAGAGGACTGTCAACACTTGAATTATTTAGCCTCTGTTTTCACTACAAAGTGGGCAGGTTACCAGCCCAAGTGAAAGCAGCACCCAAGCTGTAACCCATACCATCAGCTGGGCCAGCTAGCCCAGCTTTAAAGCAGCACTAAACTCAGGTGAGAGGCTTTTGTGTATAGACAGGAAGGAAGTTAGGGGAAACATCTGAGTAAGAGGCTCAGTTAATGTTGCAGAAGACCCTGCAGAAGACAACTGTGGAATGACCTGCCCATAGGCAGCTTCTTCCTAACTTCCATTAGTTAGAAATTGGTTTATGGCCTTCCAAAACTCTTGAAGTTTTTTTTTAAATCCTATCAACAGTCATCTATAAAGTGTTATCCCTATATATGTCCAACCCTTTTTTGAAACCTGCTAAGCTTTTGGTCCCAGTAATATCTTGTGGCAATGAGTTCTACAAGCTATGTATGTCTGGGTGAAAAAAATATTCCTTGTGTTAGTTTTAAATTCACTCCCATTTAATGTTCTCTTGTTCTTTTATTATGATATTGTATATGATATTATAATTTTATCTATATTCTCTATTATACATGTTTATATAACCCCTCTTATGGGTCTCCTCTCTGTGGTATTCTCCACATGAGTTTTGCCATGTCTCTAACCAGTCTCATCACCCGTTTCTGAACCCCCTCTGTCCTGGAGCATTTCTGAAAAAGGCAGGCAGGCAGGCGAACATCACATATTATTCTCTGCCTTTCTTATCAACATTTTCTTCCTGACTCCCAGCCTGCAGTACTTATACACTGATCCTCAGCCAAATTCTTCATTAAGAAACAGGTGTAATTCTAATTCGCCCTGGCATTGTCCGTAAAACAAGATCCCAAGTGATGAGATTTCTGTATTGAACCAGCAACTAATGGGATCTTGAGTCAACCTAGTAAAGTCATCTTCATGGACACAGAAATCACCCTGGACAATAAGGCTTTGTAATTTGAATGCCTGTGCAAGAAAATCAATTAGCACCTTTGGAAAATCTGAGATGTAGCAGGGCTGCTCATACAACACAGAACGTTAGCCCTATCGTGGGACTCTCAAACAAGCCAGGCACACACAAATCCAGTTTGGGAACAGAAAACCTCCTACATGTAAGGTCAAATGCAACCTGCAAGGCACACCGCTTCCCCAACCTTCTTTTCACTCATACTGAATGGAGCACATCTCAGGACACAAGAGGACTAATAAAGAAATCTCTGCTTTGTCCAGCCATGTCTCAGTTACGCATCCAGAACCTGGAGCTTCATCTGTGATCAAATCGTGGACAGTAACCATCTTGTTAGCCACAGCTGGCACATGCAGATTTGTATTGCCAGCTTACAGTGATGGAGAGTTACATCATCAGATTGTTTGCCTGCATTTCTACTAAAAACTCAAGGCAGTCTTCAAAAATAAAGTCAGAAATCTGTGATGGACGCTCACCCCAGAAATCTAAAGAGGCTAATAATGTTCAGAGCTTGTCTCTAAGCAGGTGCAAACTAGTTAATATTTGTATTTTTGCCCTTCACCCCCACTCCCACCCCCGCCTTAGATTTATTATTGGACAGTCACACTGCATCACAGAGACCAACCAGCACAGCAGAAATAATTCCATTTCTTACCGTCTTGATTTGGTAATTGCTAGTTAGACCATGACATACACTTACCTTCCAGAGGATCCTTATTCAGGCCCAGCTGGCTTATAATATATCTAGGGATGTCCGTTTTAATCACGTGCCCCTCTTTGGCATGTCCTTCTGCAGCTTCCAAGAGATAGTAAAATTCTTCAGGATCAAATTCCTGGAAGAGAAGAAAAAATACTCACCATAATTTTCCTTGTTAGAAGCTGTACTCCTAAACTCTCACATCAAAGCTTCCTTTACAACTCCAAGCCTTTTGTTACTTACCTAATTAAAAGCAATACTACATCATTCCATTACTAGTGGTCCAAAACACTATAGTAACATGCTATAAACTGCAATGTTTTAGACTATTACTACCATAGGCCACGGAGCCCCAGGGGCCACCCAGGACATAGCCTGACCACTTTTAAGTAGCTAGGGTTGCCACCTGGCTGGTTTTTGACCAGCCTGACCAGTTTTTCTACTGCCTTGCCCATTAGCAGTTGTGATGTGCTGGGCAATTTTTAAATTTTACAAGTGGGAAAAAGACAACCTGGCACATTGCAACCAGCTACCTTAAGCTGTCCACATGCACGGCAGTGGCAGGTGCTGCGCAGATATCTTCTAACTATGGCATGCAGGTACGTGGTTGGGAATGCTGCTAGCACAAGCACTCAGGTCCCGCTCTGCGTGCCAGGCTCTCGAGGTGCCAAAACCTTGGCAACTGAGACTCCTGCTCCTCTTTGTGCCAGGACTGGAAATTGAGACGGTTGGACCAGAGGCTTGCCAGCAGGAAGGGCTGAGGTGGGGAAGGCAGGAGCTCCTGGTAGGGGGGCTCCCTTGAGATTCCTGGGAGGCAGTGGGTCAGGGGTTTAGCGGTTCAGGGGGGGAAGGCACCTTCTGTATCTAGGTGACTTTGGGGGGCTCCCCCTTCCATGAAGGCTAAGGGAGGCTCCTGGGAGGGGATGGGTATAAGGTCTCATGGGAAGGTAGTAGGCAAAGAAGACCTGCACTGCAGCCTGCGTTCAGGAGGAAGGGATGGAGACACCTGAGAGAGGAAGAGGAAGGTCCAACTGGTGGGGGACATACTGTTTAGAGCAAATCTATGGCCTCCCCACCCTTTCAATGGCACTGCACAGCTCAATTAATACAGAACACTTTAATAAGTCCTATAAAAGGCAGTAGTAATTTTTTCAGCATTTTTCACAGTGTTACTGGTTGAATAGTCTACGATCATCAATATGTTATTCAGTGATTACACCTCACATGTTGAAGATGTCCTATCCTCTCACGCCTATATGTGCATGCTGTAAAATAAGCCACTGTTCATATAAACACATATCAGATGTACATACATCCCAGAGCCCTCCTTTTTCCCCTAACTGCAATTTTAAGGTAATTCTAATTAATTAATGTGTACTGTATTTTAAGAAAATTAAAAACTATCAACAGCTATAGATCTAAACCACAAAGGCCAGAATATTACTGAAAACGTGGTACCTTGCAAGGGACTTCACATCTAAAAATGAAAACGCTCTTACAAAATCTATTATCTTATTACTATTTATCCCATGACTAAAGGGATGTTAGATGCCTCAGAAAATCAAAAGAACACCTAAGCCTCTTTTCCTAGCTCCTTAGATTTAAGTTATTTATCTTACAATCTAAATAGACCATACACAAGAGGAAGTGTAGGAAAGAATAAGGGAAGTTATCAGATACAGCTTTCTTATTTGCTTTTTTGTTAAACTATAAAGTTGTCCTAAACTCATGTTCTCCCAAACTGCATTTTTTCTTATGTTAATTCATGCCAGAGGTCACCTATTTCACAGGTCCCTTACATTCTCATCTGTCTCCATGTCCACCATCAACTGAGGCAAGAGCAACTGTGTTAGAACTAGGACTGGTTGAAAAAATTCTGACAAAACAGTTTCCACCCCCAAACACGCCATTCATAATATGCTGACTCAGCAGAATTGAAACATTCTGCATGAATACATCAAAGCTTTTGGTGGAAACCTGGCAGGCAAGATACCTGGTTGCCCAGCTTCCTGGTTCTCCTGCAGCCCACTTGGTGCAGTGCCAGCGAGCAAGCTGGCTGGCTCCCGAGCTGCCTGGGGAGCAGTACAACCTGAAACTGCAGGGAGCATACTTCATTCCAGAAACACCAAAACATTGGGCAGTAGGAGCATTTGAGTGTTTCCAAAATGAAATATCTTCGAATTTTCATTCCTGTGAAAAATTCTGAGTTTTTTACTTTCCATCCCCATTCAGGATGATTTTTTTTTTGAGGGGGATAGGAGATATATATATTTTAAAAATATTAAGTGTGCAGAAAAAAATAAGTTAACTTATTGATCAATGTCAACTTTGAAGTGATGTCATTCATCACTGAATTATACACCTGCTTCATGCCCTTAGGGGTAAGCTAGAGAAAAGAGATGGCCCCTTATACTACGTTCTGATGGTAAAAAGACTGGTTCTGATAAATCAGCTGGGAAAAAGGCCACAGAGGTGAAGGTCTTCCAAATGAGAATATGCTGCATTGAGCCCATGACACTTAATTCTGAGGACTATTGGCCTGGGTACTCCAGCTGAGTTCACAGGAGTAGAGAGGAGGCAAACCAGGTAGGGTTTATAAATGGGCATCGACTCTTTGAATAACACTTAAGTTCCTGGAGGATAGGTCCATCAGTGGCTATTAGACAAGATGGTCAGGGATGGAACCCCGTGATCTGGGTGTCCCAAAACCTCCGACTGCTAGAAGCCAGGATCAGATGACAGGGGACAGATCACTCAATAACTGCCCTGTTCTGTTCACTCCCTCTGAAGCATCTGGCACAAGCCACTGTCAGAAGACAGGATACTGGGCTAAACAGCCTATTGGTCTGACGCATTATGGCAACTGTTATGTTCTTACTTGGAAGTGAATAGGAAAGACCGTGAAGTCTTCCAAGAACTGGTTTAAAATATTCTCTAAAATTCACATTGCCAACCAAGCAGGTATTTAAAAAAACAGATTTGTTAGTTGTAGCTTCTAAGAATCTTCAAGGTTGTCCCAGTGTAAACACAATAAAAATCACAAAAGCATGCTAACTATGGCAAGGACCTCATAGTGGACAAACAGACCACTAGTTCCACCCCAGATTCCAGAAGCAATCAGGTTTCCAAAAGCCCCCCACTTCCTCTCCACCCCCAACTAGGAATATAGTTATAGAGCATACATTTGTTGTTTTATCTCAGTTCACTGTGACTTGGTGTTGACACCAGCCATCTGACATTTCTTCCTGATGTGCCAGTGCTCATCACTCCCTACCTCAGCAGCACCTCTTCAGTCCGAATTGAACAACAAACATTAAATGCCAGTTTAGCTTCTCTTCTGCCAAGCTGCTCATCTTGCATGTTAATATGTTCCCCTTAGATATCACGACATTTTCTTCTCCCCACCTGCATTAACAGTGGAAATACTCTACAGCGGCACCTCCGTTTGTTAACACATCAGAGTAGTTTTAAGATAGATAACTTTCATCAAATTCATGTATACGCAATTACAAGTGAGTTATTTTCTGATCTCTAGTTTTATCCTCACATTACCTTTTTCAGATACAGAAACCCAGTAGAAATTAATAAACCTTTAAATATTTGGCAGTAGCTCACAGCACTTCCACAAGCAGAGAAAGCCCTACTCATCTGACTAACAAATGAATACAAATAGGTGCTCAGATACCATGAGTCTGGTATACATACCTAGCTAGAAACATAGTGGGGCTGGCAGCATCATCTATTAAGCCTGCCCAAAACTTCCCATTATAAGACCCTGTTTTCAGTTACTTATAACTTTGCCAAATTCTAACTGATTGGATTGAAATTTTTCAAGCTCAGTGTCTGTAACAGGCTGAATTTTTCTGGAAAAATGCCAGCCAAAATGGTTCAGCATTTCCAATAATGTGTTATCTTGCCCAGGTTAAAAAAGTATGGAGAACTTTTCTTTGAGACATTTTAGAACTCTCATGCCCCTCCTTCTCCCCCATACTTTGGAGAAGAGACTGAAATTTGGCAAAGGGTGTTGCATGTGTGTCCGGGATATACCTTTTGCTGTCTCTGTCAAAATCTGCCCAAATTTGGCCAAGTTACAAACCTTCAAAAAATCACTATTCACAAATGAGACGTGCCAGACTAAAAATCTTCTAAGGTTCCAACTACACTGGGCATGCTCCAACCCTAGTGCAGGTCCACATACTACTGCCATCAGTTCTCCGTTAGCTCAAGTGACACAGCTCTGTGCAGTGGATCTAAAGGTTCCGAGCCAGCTGATGAACCATGTGGGTGTCAATAGGCATTTTGAAATTTTTTTTTCCAGTTTGCTTTTTTTAAAAAGCTAAGACATCACACACAAAGAACTATGCTGAAAGAACATTATTAAGGTTGCTAAGTCAAGCAATCAAAAGTTAGGATATGCCAGAATTAAGGTTGCCTGTGCCCTCCTCCTTCTGCATATGTATTATGATACAGCCTTTATTTACAGCTCATATAGTATTTTGTTGAGGATCCCTGCCTCATTCAGTAAGGGACCTGCTCTGGAGATGACTCAGGGGTGTCTGTACAGTCCCAGCTTCATTTGTTGCAGAAGTTGGAAGATGTGTCGGGAAAGAGGCAGGAGACTGCAGAAAGAGGAAGAAGGGGCTTATGATTAAAGACAGCTGTATGCTGCCTTGGAGAATTGGATTATTTCCCTGTCTCTGCCACAGAGCTCCCATGTGATGCTGGGCAAGTCACTGAAACCAAAAATTTCACAAGTGATCACTAATTGGGTGTTCCTCATTTTCTCGGTGTCTGACTTGAGACCCTAAAAATCTGATTTGAAAAAGTGTTGCGTGCTCATAGCTACAGCGGAAGCCAATGGGAGCTGCTCTACTTTGAACATATAAAGTGCTTTATAATGCCAAGTACTCTGAAAAAGCAGGTCCTAACAGTCTCAAATCCAGCATCTAAAATTAATGAATAATTTTACCTTAATCTCTCTGTGCCTTGGTTCTTCAGCTGTATCATAATGCATACACACAAGGGGGCCGAATTAATGTTGCCTGGTATTTCCTATCTTTCGAGTGTTTGACTTCATCTTTGATAAAGTTCTTCTAATGCAGTTTGTGTGTGCAATATGAGATACAGTGCATTCAAATAAAAAGGAATTCAGAATGATAGGCACTAATGAAAGTTATCAGCATTCGAATGGATAGGAGTTCTCACACTAAAAACAACTTTGGAAAGTTCCAAAGAATACATAACATACTTTTACATACTAAATAATATACTTTTATTTCTGGCCTTTAATACCAGCCCAAATAGTCAAGCTTTCCACCAGTAACAAATCAGAATCCTGCTTACAATAAGCATCAGCTTACCAGGCATTCTAATAAGCGAGCAGGACGAGCAACGACTATGAGGATCTTTCGGACTAGTTGCTTAATAAATGCCAGTTCTCCACTTTCTGATCTCTCTTGACCCTAAGAGAGTCAAAGGAAAAGGATGATTAAAAACTCCTACATTAAATATACCAGTCAAGAAAGCACGTTAACATGATGACCATAAATACAATCAGTAGTATTAAATATAGTTTCTAACTACAGTGTTTAAGCTCCATTTGAAATCCTTGCAGCATAGCTCAGAGTCAAAATTTCTACAACATGGAACAGGGTACCTTCAATTCATATGGCAGATATATTACTATCCGATTTTCATTCATATGGCTTTGAGGTGAATCAGTATTTGTTGTCAAAAATTATTAGAATGAGTTGTGAATGAGCAACTAAAAAGCATGTATTACAGCTGTGTCATTGAGTATACTGTAGTAAAAACAGAGTCAACATTTTGATATGAAATCAGGATTTTTAAGAGTGAAATCTCTTGCTTCTCTGAAATCAAATCAGACTAATGCTTTGTGACATGACTGGCCAACCCAAATGATTCAAACGAGTGAAGACATTTTCTAGTTAGGTTAGGCTTTAGCCACTACGTGAGTATATTTCACAGTGATCTAATCAACTCCAGCCCCTCCCCTAATACCATTGTTATTAAAAATGATATTATGTATGAGACTTTTATAATGTGGCTTAAGCTTTTGAAACAGACAACTTCTTATATTTTAAAAAGCACTAATGAGCATGCACAATAATTCATTTTCAGAAAGCCTGCTGTAATAGCAAAGATTCTCTTTTCATTTGAATAAGACTTACCATTTTTACACTAACCTCAAGGCAAAATTAGTGCAAATCTATGGTTCTAACATGAAAGTATCAAAATAAAGGTTATTGCATTTTCAGATGGATGGGGTATTCTTTGTTTTCACCAACATATTCCTGTGCACTGTTATAGCTACTGTTTTATTGTAAATAAAAGATATTACAACACATATAATAAACATTAGCAGCATCCATGTGGTATGGAAACTGATTTTCTATGATTAAATGATGGCCATGAAATTCTAAAATGACCACTCTGAGATGTACAAATATAATGAAACGATGCTAATCCATCCATATAGGAACCGAGTACAAGTATGTGCAGTAAAGGAAGCAAATAGGAAATTGAGTTCTGCAAAGAATAAGAAGATGAAAGGAGAATAATGATGTTAAAGAATCTGTACAAAAGAAAATATGTTTCTGGAGAACTTAAAAGAGAATTTTCACAAGGGTCTGAATTGCATTTCAAATTTCATTCAAACTTTCTTGTCAAGCAACAAAGAATAGACTTTATGATACCTAATGAATGCAAAAGAAGCCATATGTTCTTTCTTCTGGCTGAAAGATATTGATGGTCCTTTGCTCATATATCAAAAAGGCATTTCTTTGCTTCGAATAATAGAAGTTGTAGGATAAATTCCAAATTTCATCTACTGCGTATTCTGTGCTATGTGCCATATATTTAAGCATACAAAGAAAATTCAAACAAACTAAAACCTTACAATTTTAATTATAAAAGTAGTTTATGTATTTGCAATTGCAAAATCCATGTAAATACTAAGCTAAATAGCAATCTCATGCTTAATACCATAATTAAAAACACAAAGGAAGAAAATGTAATCTAATTGTGAAGTTTCAAAGAAAACTGAACAAACTTCACTACAAGCTTCTACCATCAGCTTTGAGAAAATGCTAATGAGAGGCAAAGATTCATATTCTATACACTGCCAGCTACATTCACGAGGAAAATGTTAATGGGCTGAACACACTTCTGTTTTACTCACTGGCCAAAATAAAAGTATTACACACTTCTGGATCTAGGTAGGTAGGGATATTCACAGAAGATTCCATATAAGTGAAAGAAGGGTGAGATAGGAAAGCATTCAAAATCAACTTGACCTTGACCTTAGCACTACAAAAATGTCAGTTAAAATCAAGCTGCTCAAACCGCAGGGGACTCTTTTCCTGGTTATGCAAAGCAACCACAAGGTGCCAAGCAGCAGTAGGAGCTACAGCTTTCCACTGAATGTCACAGTTGGGAACTGACAACAAATGCATCCTAAGAAACCCAAAGTATGTTCCCACAGATCAGTTCTGTATCAGGCAAATTTCCCTACAACTATTTTATGTTTTTAGCTTTTAATGAATATTGTAAAATTCACCCAGATAATAGTTATAATACTTTGAAAAGAAATAAGTTTACAAAAGAAGTAACACACTTGTACACACTGTTTAGGAAATTATACACAAGCTTATGTTTTTTGAACAATTGATATTATATTGTAAACCACATGGCTTAGAAAAGAGCAGACAGCTATGAACAGGGCCAATTTATATCAGCCAATGTAGGTAATATCAGTGCTGTCAATACATGCAATCAAGTGAACCTTAGCTCTTAAGGCATATTTCTTCATACTGTACCGATATCATCACGCTGTAGTGCAAAGTCAAGTAGATATCTGTAACCAATTATTTAGCAATTTACCTGCACTTTGGCATCATAAAACCATACAATAAGGTTTAAATTTGTTTCTAAATAATTAAGTCTTCATGAATCTTCCCTATTTGCCTTAACTGATAACGACAAGATAACAATAATATAGAAATGGTGCATTGTTGTCCAGTTTTTGCAGTGTTTTTCTTTTTTGTGTGTGTGCGGGGGTGGGAGGAGCGTAAGGGGAAGCACAAAAGGAAATTTGGTACCAGCAGAAAGTAGTGTAAGAGAAGTCTTCTCTGATATAACCTAACCAGGTTTTACCCCCAAACCAGCAGAGTCTGGAAACAGGCAAACTATTAACATACAGGCTGACATTTCTGTGTATTTAAAATCAAAGCAAAACAAAACAATAACATCTTAACAAAATCTTGCTTGGTATATTTCACTGTATTGAACCCACTTGTCTACCAGATTGACTCTGGGGCACACTGTACCGTCAGTCCATATGCACAACTGCCAGACAATGGATCAAGGACAAAACATGGTCCTTTGTTTTAAAAAAGGTACATTTATACATTTGATGAGCTTCATGTCACAGCACAAGTCCTATTTGCTAACTGAGGATTCAGATTTCTCTTATCAATTGATTATTTTAAGAAGATTCTTATGAATGTTTTTATGCTGAAGTCAATTTTTTTTTAATTACTAAGGTTGGTTTCTGAGATGTAAGGAGACATTACAAACTTCTAAATAAATAAAAAACCTGCTGCTAATGAAAGGCTAAGGGTTGCTGTCTGCTGCCTCAACTGGTGTTAGAAATTAGGAGGTTATGTAATCTGAAAGGAGAATTTATGGAAGTAGGGGGTCGCCTCATTGTGGGGTGCATATACACACCAACATAAGCAATTTATAACTTGCAATGTATTACAAAATGTTACTGAGTCTAAAAACCTTTATAATCCATTTATCCCTGAGTCACACACCATAAGACCCTATGGTTCCTGTACAGGTCATTTCATTGAATAAGTCCACTATGAATTTACACTACATTGGCATCTATTTGAGTAGAGCAGCCATAATTATTTCATAGCAACTTATGTTAAATAAACATATTTGAACAATTTTTAAACAAAAGATAATTATAAATTATCTTTGCACAGTGCACGGTTCATACCTCTTGCAGTAATTTGTCTAATTTGTGCTGTAATTCAAAGAAGTATCGTGACGTGATGAGGCCCTGATGGGATTTATCCAAGCAATCTCGAGCCAGCTCGATGATCTGATGGTGGGTAAAGCTGAGCACTCCATCTGCCAGGGGAAGAACGTTATCAGGAGAATGGTTGGTGATAATATCTTGAAGCCGTTCTTCCATCTGAGCTGTGGCCTATAAAAAAAAATGTATTGATAGATTTAATCAGTATTTTCTGAAACTCTTACCACTCCAGAACAATATTTTTCCTGGTTAAATAAATTTCTGAATAGCTTAAAAATTTCTTCTAACAGTATATATGAAAATGGGTGATCAGGGGACACCATCATAGGGCCTAATCACATCAGCCACACTATCAGAGGCTCGTTCACCTGCACATCTACCAATGTGATATATGCCATCATGTGCCAGCAATGCCCCTCTGCCAGGTACATTGGTCAAACTGGACAGTCTCTACATAAAAGAATAAATGGACACAGATCGGACATCAAAAATTATAACATTCAAAAACCAGTTGGAGAACACTTCAATCTCTTTGGTCACTCGATTACAGTCCTAAAAGTTGCAATTCTTCAATAAAAAAAACTTCAAAAACAGACTGCTGAATTTGAATTAATTTGCAAACGGGATACAATTAACTTAGGCTTGAACAGAGACTGGGAGTGGATGGGTCATTACACAAAGTAAAACTATTTCCCCCTGTTTATTCCCCACCCCCACCGTTCCTCAGACGTTCTTGTCAACTGCTGGAAATAGCCCACCTTGATTATCACTAGAAAAGGCCCCCCCCGCCCCCGTCTCCTGCTGGAAATAGCTCACCTTAAGTGATCACTCTCCTTACATTCGATGAAGTGAGCTGTAGCTCACGAAAGCTTATGCTCAAATGAATTGGTTAGTCTCTAAGGTGCCACAAGTACTCCTTTTCTTTTTGCGAACACAGACTAACACGGCTGCTACTCTGAAACCAACCAACAAACAGTGGTTTGTCCAGCTAGAGAATGAGCAAACATGCTCCATTTCCCCACATTATTCTACTAATGCTGACCAGCAACTCCCCTCCTGTTATTCTACTCTGTGCCTCTTTAATGGGGACTGCCAGTCATGCTAAGTTGTGTGGCAGTTGCTTGATATGCACGAAACAGAAGAACACTATGAAGTTAGCTTTTACTACAGAGCCAAAACAAAACATGACCTCCGGGGAAGGGGAGGGCCACTTTTTAAAATTAATCTTCATATACTGCAAGACAAAATAGTTTTCTATCCTTGATATTTGTTGTATAAAGAAAACATTATACAGAATAATGGTGAGTATTTCCAGGGGAATATTGTCTTTTAGAGAGTTAGTGCCAGATTTTTAAAGATATTTAGGCACCTAACTCTCACTGAAATCCATGGTACTTAGGCACCTAAATACCTTTAAAAATCTGGACCTTGCTGACTAAACCTTATGCATGCTAACAGCATTAAAGTACATAAATTCAGCTGGTATTTCTGTTACCATGTATAACTATATCTTTTTTCCTGCTGAACTGTAATATGTAAGAGAAATCTGAAGCAATCTTCATGTACAGTAGAACTTCAGAGTTATGAACACCTCGGGAATGGAAGTTGCTCGTAACTGAAATGTTTGTAACTCTGAACAAAACGTTATGGTTGTTCTTTCAAAAATTTACAAGTGAACATTGACTTAATATAGCTTTGAAACTTTACTATGCAGAAGAAAAATGCTGCTGTCCCTTTATTTTTGAATAGTTTATGTTTAAATCAGTAGCATACTGTGCTTGCATTTTCTTTTTTGTCTCTGCTGCTGCCTGATTGTGTACTTCTAGTTCCAAATGATGTGTGTGGTTGACCAGTCAGTTCGTAACTCTGGTGTTCATAACTCTGAGGTTCTATCTCACTCTTATCTCACCATCGAGTTGAATGGTTCAGTTCATACCTCAGTTACAGTTTAATCTCTTTGCAAACTCAGGCAGAAGTATCTGAAGGAGTTACACTCACTTCATGTTTTGAAGGTTCTCTTTGCAATGGTAACAGCTTTCCAGCTTTCATTTTTTTGTTATGTGAAATCAGCCTCTGGAGAACCGCACAGGGGTCTGCCAATGCCCCCAGCGATTCACCTGTACCTTGGGTCACAGTTTTGTTTCCCATCTTTGAGATGAGGCAACAGCCTTCCATTGCTTAGCATCCAATAGACAAGCACTTCCAGCAGTTCACTGATTTTTCACAATTTAAAAAAAAAATTAATATATAACGAATCTTTGGGAAACATGAGAAATATCAGAAAGGGATTTGAAACATGCGTTTCTGGATGCTACACAGGATTCTGAGTGAAGGACAAATTTTCTTTTTTGTTTGCAAAGTTCAAACTATTGAATACCTAGTTACAGCAACTGTAAAACTACAAACTATTGTATAATACCTTTCCAGACACGCATCAACATATATTACCAGCATGCTTTATTTCAAAATCAGTTCAGCAGCTTCGCTAAATGAATGTCCAGTTCTCAGCAGGGATTTTTTTAATTGTGATTTTATCTTTCTAATAAGAGTTCGGTGATGCTTTATGAAAGCCATTACTGGCTTAGATCATTCGTTCCCATAACAAAAACATCACTTATTTAAAACCTATGCTGCCTATTAGTTTAGATACTGGGTATCTTAAATATAATTCATTACCTTTGGGAACCTTTCTTTGTAGACATGGTTCATCATAATTATTTCATGGTCACAGCAGGCGGGAGAACGTCCGGGGCTGCAAGTAAAGCAAATCATCCCTTTAAACTTGTCTCAGCATGAATTGAAAGAAGTTTTTATATTTCTATACAATCTGCTTGCATCAAAAGATGCTGTAGCCTTCATTAGACAGGTATATTTGCTAACCAACTATAAAATCAGTCCCTTTCTACTACATACTGGCAGGGCCTAAAGCTGCCTTGAAGAAGTGTTGGGCCTGTTACTGCCAATAATGCAACTTCTTTAGTTTATAACTATATGTTAGAGTGCAGACAGTTTACTATGTTCATGATGTTACTTATTCCTCAGACAGGGCAAGGAAGTATATTTTTCATCTTAAATAACCAAAGAAAAATAGCTACTTATTCATAAATTCCAAGCCAAAAAAAAAAATCATTGTGATAATCTAGTCTGACCTCCGATATGACACAGGCCACAGAACTTCCCCAAAGTAATTCCTAGAACACAGCTTTCAGAAAAAACACTTGATCTTGATTTAAAAATTGCCAGTGATGAACAATCCACCACAACAATTGGTAAATTGTTCCAACTGTTAATTACCCCCATTATTAAAAATTTACGCCTTATTTCTAGTCTGAATGTGTCTAGGTTCAACTTCCAGCCATTGGATTGTGTTACACATTCGTCTACTAGATTGAAGACACGATATTTTTTCTCTATGTAGATACTTATACACTGTAATCAAGTCACCCTTAACATTCTCTTTGTTAAGCTAAATAGACTGAAGGAGCTCAGTCTATCACTACAAGGAATGTCTTCTTATCCTTTAATCATTCTCCTGGCTCTTCTCTGAACCCTCTCCAATTTATCAACATCCTCCTTGAATTGTGAGCATAAAAACTAGATGCAGTACGTTAGCAGTAGTTGCACCAGTGCTACACAGGTAAAATAACCTCTACACTCCTACTTGAGATTCCCCTGTTTATGCATCCCAGGATCGCATCAGCCCTTTTGGCCACAGTGTTGCACTGACTAGCAGCTCACGTTCAGCTGATTATCCCTTAGGACCTGCCAAATCTTTTTCAGAGTCACTGCTTCCCAGGATAGTGTCCTCCTAGTGCAGTGCTGTAAGTATGGCTTATATTCTTTGTTCCCAGATGTATACATTTACATTTAGATGTAGTAAAACGCATATTGTTTGCTTGCGCCCAGTTTACCAACCAATCCAGATTACTTTATACCTATGAACTGTCCTCTTTATTATTTACCACTCCTCTCATTTTTTGTGTCATCTGAAAATGTATCAGTGATTATTTTACATTTTCTTCGAGATCATTGATAAAAATGTTAAAAAGCATCGGGCCAGGAATCAATCCCTGCAGGACCCTGCTAGAAAAAACACCCACTCAATGAGCGCTCCCCGTTCACAATTACATTTTGAGACCTGTCAACTAAGCCAGATCTTAATCTATTTAATTTATACCACGTTAATTTTACAGTGCTCTTGGTGTTTAATCAAAATGTTCTGTGGTACAAAGTAAAACGCCTCACAGAAGTCTAAGTGTGTTACATCAACACTATTACCTTTATCAACCAAACTTGTAATTTCAGGGGCGGGGGAAGATATCAAGGTAGTTTGATAGGATCTATTTTCCATAAATTCACATTGATTGGAATTAATATTAACCTCTTTCATTCTTTATTAGTCAAGTCCCATATCAAACCCTCATTAGGCAAACTGGCCTCAACTGAATGAGCTGGCCAACCAATGGGTGTTTGTGGCTACCTTAGCCCATTTATTTGCTCACTGGGGATGGATATAGAACAGCAATGCAGCAGTCTGAAGCAGTGATTCCTGAATTGCAAACAGAAGAATTGACAATCCCAAGAAATCAAAAATCAGAGAAAAAACAATAAAATAAACCCAACAGATCTATTTCCAACTTGAAATGCAAACAAACGTGTAGCTAATACACATATAGATTGCCAAATATTTGCATTGTGCTACCTATGCTGGTAGCATTATATCCTTAAAGGAGCAGGAGATTTACAGGAAAATCGTCTGAGGTGACCGACATGTGGTACCTCATCTGATATGGGAGAACTGCTTCAGACCCTGCCACATCACTGCCTCCACATCAATGATCAACCCCCCTCAAAGAAGTTGCTTACTTGGCTGGCATGTGATCTGGCTACACTACTCTTTTAGGTCTCACTTAAAGATGTACAGAAAGAGAAAGAAAGGAAGGAATTCTCCTGCTCACCAAATTTTTAAAAAAATATAGTACTCGTGGTATTTTTAGATTTTATAGCATAATAAAAAGGAGATCTTTTGGTTTGTTCTAAAGGCCAAAAAATGAGGACTGAAATTTGCTTTACCATATCAAGGTGTTAGAAACTTCAACTATCATGGCTAACCCAAGCAAATTACCTATTTGCATAAATAAAACAATATATTCAGTACTTAAGTTCAGTACACCACTCAACTAGCGCAGTAACGTATCTGAAAGCAGTTTGGCTATTATTGTCTGGTGTGACTGTGCATGTTTCATAAACTAAACTAGGAATTTTTTATTTTTCTAAACTGGAAAATAAAGTGGTAGAAAGAAGACTGTACTGGTAGGTGAAGAATGTTTTCCATGTCTAACCTTTTAAAGAACAAAAAACCCCATCTCATCTTACTTCTCAGTAATTGCTCTATTTATTCCACAGCTCTACAGATTATGTAGGTAGCAACTTAATTTAGTCATGGCAATCTATACAGAATTCTAAATAAAGAATAATCATGAAAAAACTGAGCTAAAATAATTTGCACTGAAATTATGAATTCTGACAGTTTTGCTACCTGCAACATTGATTTTAATTCTGAAGTGACTAAATACTATTTTTTTAGTCCTAGAAAGATTAGAGATATTGCCTTTTTGCATTCTCCAAATAGTACAGTATATAAGTATATAATACTTTGATAGGTAAGAACTGATCTATTAAAAGTGTATCTTGCACAGATTTCCAGAGTATGGGAAATAGGATGGGCTAGGTCTCTGGCGAGCAAGAAATTAAAATGCTCCGTAGCTAAGTATAATAAATTCTCCCTCCTCCCCATAACTTTCTGACACACTTTTCTATTTCTTTTATACTAAGGACACCTAGAATATAAATAATATTTTGTATTATTCTTGCAAATATAGGCTTGAATCCTATGAACACTTGCACACAGAAGTAGAATAAAAGCCATCATCACAGTTGAAGTGGCCAGAAGTTACTAGTTTCGTTCCATTCCATTAAAATCTAAATTACAATGTCAATGAGAGAATTAACCAATAAGGAGGACCTAAAGTAACAATTTATTAATGGAGTTTGGTTCAGCCTAAGACACAATCAACACTGACTTCTATTACATTTCAGGAATTATTCAAATATCACAAATTGGTTAACGCCCCAAATTTATAGAACCAGGATGCGCCAGTAGTATACAGATTCAGATGTAGCCACTATTTCCAGAGAGCTGAATTCACCTGAGACTTCTGGATCGAGGGCGCATTGGTGTGGTCCTACATCTGTTATCACTGGCAATGCTTTCAGTGGTACAGAAATGTTTAGACAAAAAATGTAGTTCATCAGGTGTTGGTTGGTATGGTAACTGGTGTAACTTCTCTTGGGAGGAACAGGATGACTGCAAAGGGCAAGACAGAACATTAGTTAATATCATAGCCAAAAGCCATTTCCAAGATTATATTCATTGCATATACAGAGTGCACTTAAATTGGGAACTACAGCTATCTTTTCCTATATTCACTTAACAATTTGTGGAGCAGAATAAGTAAAATACAAACATTTAAATTCATGAGCTACATATACAGTAAACATAAAAATAGTTCAGATTAAAATTAAAAATGCAGCCACAGACATAGTGACTGCACTTAAAGTTGTTTCTATTTTGAAAGATTCTCCTGCCTTGAGAGCACTTCCCTATACTTAACATGAGAAAGAGTGCTGGAAATAATAATATACATCAAAATAGAAGAAACTTTAAAATGGAGTCTGCTAAATATTCATTATTTCCAGTAGTATAAGATACATATTAATGGTATGATAGTTTATGATTTATCACCACAAAGTAAAACCCGTAATTTTACATACTGCAGTAACAAATGTGTTTGGATACCCTACATTTTTTGGTGCCCATCACTTGTTAAAAACACATTATTTTGATTCTAGGAAGCCATCATCAACATTTCTAATATTGTTTATTAATTATTACCTGAATTCTCTCTGAAAATATTTTACAGACCATTTTTGACAAAACTTGTACATCTAAACTGAAATGTAAGAACTTCATATAGTTATGAAGACTAAATAAATAAATTCCATGGAATATAAAAACTAAAGATACATCGTCAACCCATCCTCTTAGTTTAGAAATACAAGATTCAAAACTCTTTCAAGATCTGAAGTTTTTCATAGTTTATCATCGCTTAAGTTACTAGAAATAGGTACACAGTATAAACAAGTAAAAATACAGATGACAGCTATGCTACACATTCATATATGTAGCATCTAGACATGCAAAATATTTGCACTGAATCTTGACGCTGCTCCACAGAGATTCAATTTGATGTTCCTTATGTCTTGCCAGTATGAGGGGAAAAAGTCTATAGAGTGGCAAAACTCCATGAATGCTACTGGGACATGTTCTCTCTACGCAGCCAGCTGACATCGTTCCCTATACCCTCCCTACAGATCCTCAAGAACTGGCATAATTCCTTATTGTCTGTCTTCCCGCTGCCTCCTGGGCTTACTGGCCTCTTACGAGTCTGGCTATTTCCCTCCATCTTTATGTTTTGTAGGCCAACAGGCAGGGCTTCTGTAGCCCCTCAATCCCAAAGATTTTCTGAAGTGAGAGGAGCATAGGCTCTACTAAGTTGCCATGTACAGGTAGCACTCCATGATGTTAAGCATAGTAGGTAGCTAGCCAACTTTCAGAACTTCCTGGTAACTGAATGCTAGAAGGCGAACATATAATATAAATGTAATATATACATATATAACCTACTTTAATAAACTTTCACTAAAGTAGTGACTTCTTCATTCTCTTCAATTTCATCTTAAAAAGGTTAAGAAAAAGTAATGAGATAACATAAGGTGCACTGCATTCATTTGGATATAAATAGGGTGCACTACAGACTTTCCTTTGTCTACCTTTTCCTCTACTTGACCTTCAAAGATCACAAGTATCTTCAAAGTTTGGTACTAGATATTATGATACTATGTGCCATAACTGCCCTTGCTTACACAGAAGTGTTCTAGCAGTTGATGAAAATCACAGTAATCCAGAGATGTATTTATAAAATGCTGGAAGTAAAAAGTACAGTAGAAACAATGAGCCACTGCTCACGAACTAGTCTCACCTCATTTCCATGAATTTGTAAAAATATACAGAGGGGTGAGGATGTCTAATAGTTGCTGTTTCAGATTCTAACAAAGTATGTGAAACAAATCAGAGCAGCAGAGGTTAAAGTTTTCATTCCTTAATTCAAATCTTAAATTCACTGTCTCTAGCTTGAATGAATAATGCAAATGAAGCATATCACTTCTGAGAACACCTCTATTTCTTTAAAATCAGCAGTTGTCTTGGTCCTTGCGCAAGCTGCACCAACAGTAGGAACCAGCAGAAAAATCAACCAAAGAGAAGAACGTATAAAAATACAGGGATCCATTTTTATGCTGCTGGTTGATTCAACAAAATTCACACTTATTTATTAAAATGACAGACTTCTTTCCACCAGTCAGAAACTGTTAGTTCAAAGCCACGTGTGTGTTTGTAGAAGGACATCTGTTTTAATTTTTATAAATAAGATATGGCCTATTCATGAACTACCAAGGGACAGCTCAACATACAATCCATTATATAGTTTTAGATAGCTAAGGCAATTATGGCAGTGCAAGATGTGTTTCTATAAGGAATAGGAAAGATAGTTAAAACGGATTCATGCATTCTTGTCTGTGTACATCATCATCATGCAACAGCAAGTGGGAAGGAGGAAACAAGAAACTGAATTAGAATTACAGTTTTAAAAGTGTGTCTTAGTCAAGGAAAAACCTTCATATAACTTGGAAATTAAACATCTGTTTTGACATAATGTTCATGGTGTTTTTCTTCATTCCAGTTTTTGAGTACGTCTGTTTCATATAAGAAGAACATAAGAATGGCGCTACTAGGTCAGACCAAAGATCCATCTAGCCCAGTATCCTGTCTTCCAACAGTGGCCAGTGCCAGGTGCCCCAGAGGAAATGACCAGAACAGGTAATCATCAAGTGATCCAACCCCTGTCGCTCACTCCCAGCTTCTGGCAAACAGAGGCTAGGGACATCATCCCTGCCCATCCTGGCTAATAGCTATTGATGGACCTATTCTCCATGAATGTATCTAGTTCTTTTTTGAACCCGGTTATGGTCTTGACCTTCACAACATCCTCTGGCAAGGAGTTCCACAGGCTGACTGTGTGTTGTGTGAAGAAATACTTCCTTTTGTTTTGTTTTAAACCTGCTGCCTATTAATTTTATTTGGTGACCCCTAGTTATTATGTTATGAGAAGTAGTAAACAACACTTCCTTATCTACTTTCTATACACCATTCATGATTTTATAGACCTCAATCATATCTTCACTTAGCCGTCTCTTTTCCAAGCTGGAAAGTTCCAGTGTTATTAATTTATCCTCACACGGAAGCCGTTCCATACCCCTAATCATTTTTGTTGCCCTGAACCTTTGTTTTGAACCTTTTCCAATTCCAATATATCTTTTTTGAGATGGGGTGACCACATCTGCACACAGTATTCAAGATGTGGGCATATCATAGATTTATATAGAAGCAACATGATATTTTCTGTCCTATTATCTATCCCTTTCTAAATTATTCCCAGCATTGTGTTCACTTTTTTGGCTGCTCCTGCATACTGAGTTGATGTTTCCAGAGAACTATCCACAAGATCTCTTTCTTGAGTGGTAACAGCTAATTTACACCCCATCATTTTATATGTAAGGTTGGGATTATGCTTTCCAATGTGCATTACTTTGCATTTATCAACATTAAATTTCAGCTGCCATTTTGTTGCCCAGTCACCCAGTTTTCAGAGATCCCTTTGCAGCTCTTTGCAGTCTTCCTGGGTCTTACCTATCTTTAATAATTTTGTATCATCTGCAAATTTTGCCACCTCACTGTTTACCCCTTTTTCCAGATCATTAATGAATATGCTGAATAGGACTGGACCCAGAATAGACCCCTGTGGGACACCACTATTTACCTCTCTCCATTCTGAAATTGACCATTTATACCTACCCTTTGTTTCCTATCTCTTAACCAGTTGCCAATCCATGAAAGCCTCTTATCCTGTGGCAGCTTACTTTGCGTAAGAGCCTTTGGTCAGGAACCTTGTCAAAGGCTTTCTGAAAATCTAAGTACTAAGTATAATGGTGATAGAGTTGCTATAGCAATTACTTAGTGGTTGACAAACTCCATTCTGTCAATATTTTCAAGCATTTTCATGGAGCACAGCACATCACTTTTCATCTGAATCCAAAGGGAAGCGTCTGCATGTGCATGATGGAAAGTGGTTAGGGAATTAATCCTAAACATGACAAGTTACTTGCTAAAAGGAAGACCTACACCAAGTGTGTGTGTGTGTGGGGGGGGCACAGTGAGGAGGAAAATCAGTGCTGTTGAGTTATTTTTAAGCTATGCACATTTTCTCAACTTGTTTTTGAAGTCAGGAAGACAAGAATATGCTTAACCTTCACAAACCCTTTGTGGAAAAAACAGACTAAGAGCTGATTATTAATATGCACCTGTCAAATGCTATCAAGGCTTAGTATGGGTAACTGAACTATTTCTCGAGAAAAGATTAACTGTGCATAAGGAAAAAGTAAAGTTACCTGAATGGTTCAAGGAGTGAGTTTAAGAAGGGAACACCAGATATCTAATAAAATATACATTATTTTACATACTATCTCACTAATTGGGACAAGCTGTGGGCATAATACAAGACTGAAGACAAAATCATGAACTTTCAAGGTGGGGCCAGCCAACAGAACTGCTTAGTTGCAGACTATAAGACACTGTGCTGCACCAGAACACTCTCTCATAGACTCATAGACTTTAAGGTCAGAAGGGACTATTACGATCGTCTAGTCTGACCTCCTGCACAACGCAGGCCACAGAATCTCACCCATCCACTCCTGTAACAAACCCCTGACCTATGTCTGAGCTACTGAAGTCCTCAAATCGTGGTTTAAAGACTTCAAGGTGCAGAGAATCCTCCAGCAAGTGACCCATGCCCCATGCTGCAGAGGAAGGCGAAAACCCCCCATATGATGTGTAGAAGTGCAGACCCCCATAACTTATGCTTCTCTCACTGTGAATCTCCTCAGTAGTGGAAATGAACCATTACCTATGCCATTCTGCTCTCATGTATTTCCCAGTATAGGCAGAATGTGTGTTGAGAAGGAACGGCAAGGGCAAGATTAGCCTAAAATCAAACAGTCTACACTTGTCAATAGTTTTAAGACAAGATGGTGGCATAACAAGTACAAAGCTAACAATGCCAACTGTTGTATGTAGCACACATAATAAAGTTAGAGCTATGCAAAGGGGCATTTAGATAGCCATATCCCATAATAAATATGGGAGTCTCAGTAAACCAAACATAACCTTGTACATACTTCCACTACTGGGTGATAATGTAGTTATGCATCACAAATGAAATGCCAGTACTGAAAGTGTGCATATCTTGCTTGTCAGCACATCATTTGATGCATACCTTATCCGGGGTGACAAAAGGCATATGTTATATTTTATTTCTCACAAGGTGGCCTGTTTGAGAAAATACTGTATGTAGTTGAAATCTATCTGTAAAATAAAGCTGGCACTTACAGAAACCGTTGAGCTGGGTGTATTTGTACCGTAGCCAGAGGAGGGGAGAGAAGCCAAAGACCAGCGGCGTCCATCAGTCCTGTTGTGAAATTGAGGTTAGTCCAAGAGAACACTGCAGAATCATTACACAGAAATACCTGGAAAACTATTATTCTTTAGAATTGCATTCCAGAAGGATGATACAATCAGGTTATTCACCAAAGAGTAAACTTTCACAGGCGGTCACAATAAACAAACATTATACAATTTTAATAGAATCAATGAGATGAAATAACTCGAAAGTGAATGAGCTGATTCATAATACTGATCTCTCGCTAATACACTCTGACAAAATGAAGACAGGGAATAATTATAGCTGTCAGGTTCAGCAGATGCAAATTAATGACAAGCAAATAAAAACATGTGACCAATACACAAACCATGATGCTACGAAATGTGGTGTAACCAACACAATCAACTAAAAGCAAAATATAATGGGAATGATTATTTCCATTATAAAAATGAAATCAGTACAAATTACTAGTAGGTTACTATCATTAAGTGGAAAGAACAATTAGACTAGAATTTAAACTCTTAAGAGCTATGAATACATGTGAAACACTCACATTTTAGTTAAATTACACCTTTGGAGGAGGAAATATTTATAAGCTAATACAATTTATAAGATAATACAATAAGCTAACCCCTGCTGCTTCATGTGGCCCACATACAGACAATATGGAGCTTACACTTCCAAATAGACAAATCACAAAACAACTGTTATGGTTTTTGGTTACATTTACCTGTCATTTCGGTGCCCATGACTGGAGTACAATTGTGCATCAAATATGTTAAAACACAAGCAAAATAACAAAATGTATAAGCATAACAAAATAGGGTTTGTTTTTAATATACAAAGCAGGTATTTTTGAAAAAATATTTTAAAAAAACACTGAATTTGAGATCAGGTACAAAGACCCCCAATCAATTCTGGTTTTGTGTAGGAAATGTAATTTCATAAAGTAGGGCTTCATATCTCGAAATCTAAACATTTTGATGCTGCCTCCTCACCCTCCAAAAAAGTCTGTCTGAGAACATCACCATTATTCATTCTGGGTGAAATTTCAAGGTGTGGCTTCCTACTCAGCATTTACCCAATCAAACTCCAACTCAAGTCATCAGGATGGATGTGGACTGAGTAAAACGTGAGTAAGGAGTTCATGATATAGTCCCACAGATACAGATGATTATGTATACGCTCAGAGTCACACAAGTCTGTGGCAGAGTCACTGACAGCATCAATAAAACCAGGATCAGAACTCAGGAATCCCTGGCTGTCAGTCCCCCATGGTAACTCTAGACCATGCTGCCTCATGTAAAAAAGTCAATGATGTAGGTCTAGTTAGTGTCACAGGGGTGAGCGATGCTTGACTGCGCTATCCATTCACCATTGAAATTTTTCCATTTTTACATAATCTTAATCCTATCTATTATTTTACATAATCTTAATCCTATTGTATGAGTTCTACCAGGATTAAATAGTATGAATTGTATAGTACTGTAGAACTAGTGTTGCTCCACACTAAAGAAAACACCTGTCAGAACAAAGGGTATGATTTGTGGAGATTTATTCGGTCCATTTATTCACAATGAACAAACACGGAACACACTGGAAAATTTTGCACATCTCTCTGTCTCCATGACCTTGTTTTGTAATGTATTAACCCTCTTTTCTCTGAGGTATTGATGAGCATCTTTCCAATGAATGAACAATTCCAAAAAGAGGTTTGTTCCTTTTAGCTCAGATATATAAATTAAATTTGCTTAGTATAGAAAGAAAGAAAAACCAGCTGAAAGATGTAAACAATGGCGTATCCTGTATATTTTGCAGCTGTGAAGCAGAAATAATTTGTTTCATCAGATTACTTGGGTTGAACATGTTTCCTCCACTAATACACAAAGACCAACCCATTTTTATTACCGTAACATGGTGCATGAATATAATCTTGAGATACATAGTGCCTTTCCCTAAGAAAATGACATACAAATACCGTATGGATCAAAAATGTTTAGGTTAATGTTTCATGTATAAAATGCTATCAAGCAAATTCGCTACAAAAATTAAATACACTGCTCTTCAAGTTCTGAAGCTAGATCCTTTACTTTGATCTGCAAAATGGAAATGTCCTGGAAATTACTTTCGCTTTCCAAATTCATCTCTTCTACCCCCTCCCTCCACCCCCACGAATTAGTTTTAAATAAAAGATACAGTTTGAAAGTAGAAGAGAATGCAAGATGAAAAGGACCGAATCCAGAATCTGATATATGGTATTTGCAATATGGGCTGCCATTACTGCTGAAGTAGTACAATATTACACATCCTAACAGAAAAGATGTACAGGAGTTCCAGGTAAACTGCTCGTGGTATCAGGTATCATGAACACTGTCATGACAGAAATAAAATGGACTTTTCTTAGTATTTCAGTGTAATTACATGATAAAGCATTTAATGACAGGAATTGTTTGAGACACTTTTTTAAATGGTACCAAACACTATCATTAACATCCTCATCTTAAGTAATGTTCAATTTCTCTCATTGGTTTTTCTCATGAGCTATTTTAGTGTATTTATAAATTTATTATAAATATCTCCTCCTTCATGGAAATATATTTTTGTGTACTACTTTACACTGTAAAATACTGATTCAGCTAGTTTTTAAATCACAGTCAGATTAAACATAGGTGACAGCAGATGCTGGTTATATTCCTCCATACGAATTTCAAAACATAGATTTGTATGAAACACCATTGCAGATGTCAGAAGCTAGAGTTGAGCCACACAAAGCATGTACAAATGAAGCTCTCTCCCCTCGCTTGAACCGTTTTATAAAGAGCCAAAGCCATTTTCTTACACTGGGTATAAGATTTATCCCTGTCTGACAACCTGTGTATCTGAAAGTCCTGAAATGAAACAAAGTTGCACCAACTAGTGTTCTCTCACTGATGAATGAGGCAGTTATGTGAGTAACTGCTGTGATACTTAATGCATCACCTAAAACACAGCCATCTGATGTCATTTATTTTGCGGACACACTGAGGTCAACATATAAACTCTACCTACCCCGCCAGCCAGGTAAGTGGAAGAGATTTTAAGTAATATGGAACCACACTGGCATGAATAGGTGGTCTGCTGTGACAAGTTATTTACTCAGTTTATGGTTAATTTATTAATAATTTACCTCAAAACTGTACCAACATTAATTAATTAATCCTCACAACACACCTGCAAGTCAGGTAATTGTCTCAATTATACAGCTGGGGAAACTACTTAGGTCTGTGACTGAAGCTTGCCTATGCTATCCATTTACTATTGAAATGTCTCAATTTTTACAAGATCTGAATCTGACTGATTGTATGAGTCTTACCAATGAAAAGAATTTGACTGAAGATACATATGAGCAAAATTAAATTTTAAAACGTACTTTTAAAAGGCACAATTGCATTGCATCAATCACTCAGGGAGGTTTTATGTTGTTTAAGGACTAAAATAGTTAATATAAAAAAATCAAATAATTCTGAATTACTGACATTTCCACATATTTTGCGAGTCAGTCCCTCTGTGTATAGGAACATTTCCACCATACAAAAGGTACTTTAAGCATAGCAAACAAACTCCTACCTTCGTGCAAAAGAAAAATGGGCTGAGGCACTGGGGGAGAAATTTCTCGGGCTGTCTTGAGGACTGCTTCCTGTCACGGGGCAAAGATAAAGGAGAAAAAGAAATCAGACACAAAGCAAGTATCTTACAGTTCTAGAGAGCCTAGAACCAATCCTGAATACAAAGATAAGTCTGTAAAGGTTCTGAAAGAACTGGACTCCCAATATAACATCTTATTTAAAGTAAAATTTCAGTTAAAGAAACTAGTAATGAAGATCAAATTTAACTTCATATAAAGCCAGTTCTCGCCATTTTCAAAAACAGATCAATTAATTCAACATTACAGGAATAATATGTTAGTTTGAAAGAAATACAACTTGAAGTTTGGAAACACACTATTTTTTAAAGTCATTATAAAAATTTAAAAATATTAGAAAACCCCAGAAATTGACTGCCATAAGAGTATAGTCCTTAAACATATTTTCTCTATAGTTTTTCCTCTTGCCAACTGTACTGTGAATTCCTGAAGCTCTCTAAAAGCCAGCAGCATCACAAAACAAATGGAACGGAAATTTTTCCCCTGGACTGGTTAGACCAAAGGCCTGCTTGGAGAGGTGAAGTCCTTAAGTGATGTGCAGAAGTGACTGCGCATTGTGAACAGGAGGACATCTCCTTTGGGGGCTTGTTACTTTCTCACATTAGACATGCTACCTGCCACTGATCAGAGAGAAAGCTTGATGGCAGCTGTTAAGGGGAAGTTCACCAGTGCTCCAGCTTGCCTTGGCCATTCAGCATATGTTATTAGACCATTTGGATTGTCTAAAGGGGAAATGTAAAGGTGACACTTGCAAAAAAAAAAAAAAGTTCTTTTTAAAGGAGCATTGCCGTATGAGACATATTAAAAAAACCTTCTAAATTAAAGAATAGATTCTGATCACACACATTTAAAGAATAAGTAGAAGAGCAACTTATTTACTGTACTGTTGGACACTAAATGAAATCTGCAATTATAATTAGGAGTAAGGAGAGCAAGACTTCTGAGTATATACTCAAAGTAAACATTTAAAGAGGATACATTACTATCCAGGTTCAAAAAGAAAAGCCTAATCCAACAGAGGAGCTGTCTTAACGACTTCAAGTGTGCTCGATTTCTACTGAAATTTTTCAATTAACATTACATATTTTATAGTGATGTCCTCAGCAGATGCCATTAATTTTATGATAGACAGTATAATCATCAAGACATTTAGATGGTAAACACTAAGAAACCCATTCTTTTTTGGGAGCCGAATCAGGATGTGTTTACAGCTGCGCTGAAATCATACCTTTGCATCTGTTCTTTCCTGAGCCCCAGGAGACAAGAATTCCGCGTTAGCTGGCCAGAACCCCTGATTCTTTTTGTCCATTTATCTATCACAGCAGAACTAAGTTTTCAACTTTCTCCCCTCCCCCAATACCACAGCTTCTTCATTACTCTTCATATACCTCTGGGGGCCTTGATAATTTCAAGGTGACAGGGATTTTTGTTCCCTGAGGGGAAAAACATCTAAAACCAGACATCGTGGCATAGATTTTGATCTTTGTTTGGGGGCTAGCACAATTTATTCTTGTCCTGCATGAACTGCAAACACCAAATTACTGAGAGCAACAGTTCATTTAATTTAACAGCTCCTAACTGGATTCCTCTTGCTACTAGGATAGCTTATTAAATAAAGATAAGCTTTAAAAAAAAAGACATGCTGTGCAGAGAAAACGTGGCCACTCATTCTAGATACCACACCAAAAAGCAGGGAGCTGTGTCTGGGAAAACACAGTAGGCTTAGATGAATGAGAAGACAAAGAACCTGCCTTGGCATTTTACAGAGAACAGAAATAGGTAATTTAAAATATAAACGTTGTAGATGATAAGCACCTTCTGACAGTAAAGGGTTTGAAATATCAGCACATGAGGTCGTTTTATAAATCTTGACTACTGTTTCCATTGATAACTATTTTAACACCACATATTTACATCTGTTTACATTAAGTATGCTGCTGAGAGATGTAATTACCCATCGGTCATTTATTCAGAGCATATTCTTAACTTTTTCCTGAAAAATTGTACTTTTCCCCCCCCACAAAATATGACTATTGCTTTCAGGTGATACAGAACCTCTACCTCTCTAGCATCACCAGGAGCAGCATGGAACTTTTATCATTTTATCATTATTTTATCATTACAGATAAAATAAGAAAGATTCAATAAATCCTCTTCATGCAGGAGAGTCAAACTTGACTAATGTCAATCAATTTGTAAACTGATTTCTCTGGAATCTTCAGATTTCCAACAAACATATTACAAATAATTCCTGAATACCAGTTAAATCATGGGGGTTTATCTAGATGTCTGAGTAACAAAATAATTCAAACAGTCAAGACTGCAAATAGGGAAGAAAAAAACCCCAGAGTGACTGGGGTGACTAGTACTACTGCTGTGGTTTTAAGGTGTGGTATTCCAGAAAATCAAGACAGATTAGAACCAGAGTCCTATACGTGACCTTCATCCCTCACAGCATTCATCCACCCATCTGCAAGTCAATACCTGAGAGATTTTCAAATGAAAACCAGTGCCAGTTAATTCTCTGCCCATATGTGCAGTGCTTGCTTATTATTCAAATCCTGCTGTTCCCAGGGATTTGTTGGCTGTTGTATATTTTAGTCCTAAATTATTTTATATACTTCTGAGATTACTGCTGATGTTTCTGACCTGATAAAGTACACCTGACTGGTGACCAGGCATTAGGTGGGTAATTAAACTATCAACCCCAGGGAGAAGTAACAGAGTGAATAGGTAATCAACATACCAAAACAATACTTTACCTAATGACAATACACTCAGGGTGCCTCATTTTGCAGGCAGTTATGGTTAAGAAAGCTATATCCAGATTAATTAAATTGTTGGATTGTTTTGTACTTAGCTTCAAGAAATCCTGTGTCTTCACCACAGAGGGAAGAACTGCAAATCTTTCGGAAAGGCATATGTTGCACTCACTATAGATTATTAATGCATTTTTAATAGCTGTCTACTTACAAAATAAAGAGTTTCTGATGCAATGACTTTCTATTAGCACTGAGGGAATCTAGCACTGAGGGAATCAGAGATTAATGATAATTGCTATTATAAACTCCTGGTGGATCAGAACATTAGCCCCACTTTGAAGCCTTGTTGTCATTTGATGATCTCCTTAGCATTTTAACATCACAGCAATACAACATAACAATAGGTCGAATATGCTTTTGTATTGGGGTTACCGCCTAGCTATTCAGTCATGAAATCTTGTCATAAAGCAGACAAAATCCAAGAAGCCATAGAAGGTTGCAGGTTTGGCTTTTGTAATGTAACCAACTGTGCTAGTCAGTGAAACACAAAGCTCGGCAGCAGAATAATTTTCAGTTAGTTATCCAGGTGCTTCTCACCGGGATCTGTGCAGGGGTGAAGAGCTCAAGTTATTTAAAAAAACTGGATGAAACTACCCGTGACACCCACAGATGACTGTCCCCAGTTCGAGTAAGGAAAGGGTTTGCAAACTCTTAAGATCTGGTTGTCTGCTAGTGGGGGCCCTCTCTACTCTGATAAGAGAACTACTAAACATTTTGCTAAATGTGTTTGTTATGGTTGGCAGCTGGCTTGCTTCTTGGATATTCTTTGCTCTCAGTCTAGATGATATTGACATCTCTTGGCAGGTTTAGCAGTGTTTGCTTGATGCCATTAGAGATTAACATTGGACAGATATGGGTCTACAGGAGAATAGGAAGGGTAGAAGCCCAGGGACAAAATATGTATCTACAAAGCACATTTATTATTATTTTCTCTAAACTGGAATTAGGTTTCAAGATTACTGATATGTACAGACAGGTGAACCCTCCACTCACTAACTGGAAATGCAGAGTTCATGCCATTCAACAGCATTAAAAGCAGCAGCAGTTTAATAAAAAAGAAAGTAAATATAGTTAAGCATCGAATGCCATCTCTGTTGCAAAACAGAGGGTGTGGGCATACTAGGGGCAGGAAGAACGTTTGCAAATTTTGACCAATTTAACTCCTTTTTAAAAAGATGTGGTTACAATTTTAAATGGATTTAGATAGTGTTAGGAAACTTGAATCAGAGTGCAATTTATAATTTAAAACTTTTGCCCCCTTTCCCATATACATTATAAACAGCAAATTACCTTAATTTTTAGTTGTACAAGGAAAGACGACCACACATTATTAAAATCCTCCATCTATTAATAATGTGATAACTCAAGTCACTCAGAGCGATTCAGAATTCTAAATTTTTTTTTTCATTTTCTCAGATAGTTAATGATTAGAGCTGGTGGCAAACAGCTATCCCATCCTGAGAAAATTTTCAAGTTCAAAATTTTCATAACTTCAAGTTTCAAGTTAGATGTTTTAAGTTTCATGAATAATTCCCATTCTTCATCAGGGCAAATCTGAGACTTTTTGAAATATTTTGTGAAAAAAATGAGAACAGCCATTAGCTCAGTGGTTAGAACACTCAGTTAGGTCTCCCACATCACGAGTACCTAACCACCAGGCTACTGAGTCAGTCTCTTTCTCTCACCCAATGAATAGATACACATACAATGTGGGCCAGGAGAGACAGAGAACCCCACACCACAAAAGTTAAGGAGGTCACCTGGGATATGAGAAACCAAGGTACAAGTCCCTGCTCTGAATCACTCAGAGTAAAGACTTATTAAATGTTCATTAGGTCAGAGAGAGAAATAAGGTAGAGAACAGAATTAAACTAGTGTTTCCGACATCACAGGTGAGTGCCCAAACCACAGGGCTATTGTATATTTAAAGGTGAGTGGTTTCTCTTTTTCCTCTCTCAATTCTATCCTAGGCCTTAGATATTTTCCCGGGAAAAGTTTCTGCTTTGATGAATTTGCATTTTCTGATGGAAAAAATGACATTCAAAAATTCCCAACCAGCTGAATTAATGATGTACCAGGGAGTGATACAACAGTTATACCCATGTGCAAATGTGTGCGTAAACACACTTCAATTAATGGAGAATTAAAAAAAAGATTATACATTCATGCAACCTCATGTGATTGATGAATTGGCACCGGTGCCTTTAGATGGGTCAAGTGCACAATGCTGCTAAGTACATGAAGGCTCCATGCACTGCTTTGGATCAGACTTCACACTCTAATAGGCATGAGTGTAAAGTCTGAATGAGTGATCAATGTGCTTAGCCAAGGCGCCAACACTGTGGGTTGCTAGAGCACCCATGGGGGAAAAAATGGTGGGTGCTGAGCAGCCATCAGCAGCGCCCCTATCAGCACTTCCCCCTCCCCTCAGCGCCTCCTGTCCACCGGCGAGCCACGCAGATCAGCACTTCCCCCTCCCTCCCTGCGCCTCCCACCCACTGCAATCAGCTTTTTAGCGGTGTACAGGAGGCTGGGGGGGGGGGAGGAAGGGGAGGAGCGAAGATGCAGCGTGCTCGGGGGTGGAATTGGACAGGAAGAAACGGGGCAGAGCGGGGGCGGGAAGAGGTTGGTCGGGGCGTAGGTGTGGCCTTGAGGGAAAGGGTGGAGTGGGGGAAGGGCCTGGGGCAGAGCTGGGAGTCAAGCACCCCCCGGCACAATGGAAAGTTGGCTCCTGTGTGCTCAGCTCCCTTTTAATACAGGTAAGTCAATTAAAATACATTAAACTAGATCTACATAATGCCATGGCTGAGATTTAAATCACAGATACCAGCATTAAAGTTTAGCATGAAATGCAGAACAGTTATACTGTGTATGCACAGAAGAATCAAGTTACAATTGCTGTGGAAACAAACACAAAAAACAAAACAATACAAAACAAAAACAACAATAACCCTTCAGAGTAACAGCCGTGTTAGTCTGTATTCGTAAAAAGAAAAAAGAAAAGGAGTACTTGTGGCACCTTAGAGACTAACCAGTTTATTTGAGCATGAGCTTTCGTGAGCTACAGCTCACTTCATCGGATGCATACCATATCGTGGAAACTGCAGAAGACATTATATACACACAGAGACCATGAAACAAAACTTCCTCCCACCCCACTGTCCTGCTGCTAACAGCTTATCTAAAGTGATCATCAAGTGATCATCAAGGAAGGCCATTTCCAGCACAAATCAAGGTTTTCTCACTCTTCCCCCCCCACACACACACACAGACACACATACAAACTCACTCTCCTGCTGGTAATAGCCCATCCCTCTTTGAAACCTCTCTTTATAATGCGCATGATAATCAAGGTGGGTCATTTCCAGCACTAATCCAGGTTTTCTCACCCCCCCCCACACACCCCCCCTCCAAAAACCACACACACAAACTCACTCTCCTGCTGGAGAGTTCAGACAGTTTGTCTGTGGTTCCTGCAGAAATCAAAGGATCTATTGCCAAAGGTGTCATGGATCCCAAGACCAGCCCCAGAAGGCTATAAGGGAGACCGAATAACCCGAGATCGTTAGTAAAAGGCTGACTGACAAGCTTTTAACCCTACCAATGAGATTACATCCGTTCGTATTAGTTTTCTGTTTTCACAAGAAAGAGAACTAGAAACATCTTTTAAACAACAAAAATGGAGACGTCCTTTATATGTGCAGGTGCCCCACACAGACATGCCTGTCGGATGGAGGGGGCTGCAAGCCTTGTGGGCCCCAAAGTCTGGCTTACCACCTATATCAGTTATCTCTGCACAGCTGCCCCGGTATCTTCACAGAACACAACAAATTGGTGCATATGCAAGAGAAGTTCTATATCTGATGCGCACTTCAGTTTGCTCTCTTCCATGGGCAGCTTGTGAACCTCTGCGTGGGGGAGGCTAGCCCCCATCCCCTCCCCTTCCACCCGAGACCGCACCCCGGAACCCAGAGCCTCCCGAACCGCGGCCAGCAGCCCCCACCTCGCAGCTCCCCCCAGCCCTGGAGCACCAGGAGGGAGAACGCACAGCATTGCTTCAGCCTCCCCAGCCGCAGGAAGGCAGGCGGTATGGCCCAGCCCCTGGAGCCCAGCGGCGCCACCAAAGTGAGGCTCTGGGGGCGGAGTGTGGGCAAGGCCATGCCTGGCTGTTTGGGGAGGCTCAGCCTTCCCTACCAGCCACCCATGCTCTCTGTTTCCTTTAATCCCAGCCACACCCACTTAAGCCTGCTCTCGGACTCAAGTTTAGGACTACTTAATGTTATGACAAGACACTACTGCAGTACCCGGGCTGCTCCCGGCTCCCATTACTTATCAATAAATCTGGCTAATCTTTGGCTGCTGCCACGCATTCAACAATCTCTAGTGACCTGCAATGCAGCTGCTTCATCAAGCAGCTTGTTGCTTCTTCACTCACTTCTCTTGGTCTCTCTACTTTGTATTATTGGGGGAATTTAAAATTCTGTATATTTTATTTGTCAAAAACAACACAATATAATCATGCCCGTTTCAATTATTTTGGTAATTTATTTCAAAATAGGTGTCAGCATGTATGTTTGTAAGAATACAGACACCAAAAAGATTCCCCCAGGAGTACAGAGTTAAAGAAACCCCTATGACAACCCTGTTCCTATTTCTCCGTTATGCTTTTGTTGGGCACCTCAGTCTGGGTGTGTCAGACGTGCCAGCTGTGCACATCTCGGGGGGAAAAACTCTGGCCCTCTGGTCTTTTAGTCAATTCCTGTTTTTCGCCCTGCCCCCACAGGGTTACCATATTTCAAGTTCCAAAATAAAGGACATTTCTGGGGAGGGGAAGGGAGAGCTGGAGGGGTGGGGGTTCAATTGGGGGGTATTAGAGGGGTGTGTGTGTGTACTTGCAGGGGGTATTAGAAGGTGCTGGAGGGAGTATTTGGGGGGTGTTGGAGGTGGCTGCGCAGCCCCCCCCCAGCTCAGACACCAGCACCCCCTCCGCCCAGAGCTCAGCCGTGGGCCCAGACAATCGCACCCTCCCAGCCCAGCCACAGGCTCCACTCCATGCAGCTTTGTTACTGTCTTGACAGGCAGAGACAACCTGTACCTGCTGATAGTGAGGGGGGCAAAATTTAAAGATTTGGTCGCCACCATAACAGCTCAAGTCACGTCCCCCTGGCAGATACTCCCCCTTACCCTCAGTCTCCCCTCCCGGAAAGCAGTGGCCCCTCCCTGAAACTCCCAGCTATTGCTCCTGTCTCTCCTAAAGGGTGCAGCTCACAGGCTCCAGCAGCTGCTGCGCAGGGAGGGGCCCGGCGGCACCATGTGACTGACCAGGGCTGACAAATCCAGGAACTGCAGCCCACCCTTGTGGGCACGCTGCAAGCTACGGAGAAGGGCTCTGCCGGGTCCAGTGGCCCCAGCAGTGGCCAGCAGCTCTGCAGCATCAATTCTGTGGGGAAAAAATGAAATTCTGCGCAGAACATTAATTCTTCGCAAATTCTGAAGGTGCAGTGGTGCAGAATTTCCCCAGGGATAACTTTGGTATGACAACTAGGCTGCTAATTAAAACAATTCTCCACGTTTCTCCCAAGAACTCCAGATTTTCCCATCCCACTAGCATATACACAAAGGGCTGGTAGTAGAGTTGCCAACCCTCCAGGATTGTCCTCGAGTCTCCAGGAAACAAAGATTAATCTTTAATTAAAGATTATGTCATGGGATGAAATCCTCCAGATACATGTCCAACCAAAATTGGCAACCGTACTGGTAGCTGTCTCCTCTATAACAGACATCAAACAGTGGTCCCTGAGCAAAAGGTGGAAAAAGAAAAATAACAAAGGGGTGCTGCAGTAGTAACAAATAATTCTCAAGAGCTTCTGCAACCTTCCCCGCTTCTTTCAGCTGCATCATGGAAAAATGACCTTCCAAACGATCATGAAATATGGAACAATACAGTAAAGATACAGCCTCATCTTCAAATAGTTTTAGAAGGTATTTATTTACTACAGGAGGGCAGATTTTAAAAACCCCACACACATCAGGAGCAATTCTGATAAGCCATGAATCTGATAAGCCATAAACCTAGTGTACTGAGGACTTTTCTATACTGAGAATTTGTCTCGATTCCAGCCATCAGCGGCCAGCTACTGGTGTAGCTGCACCAGTGTTAACTTCTAGTGTTGACAAGCAAAACCAGGATTTACACTGGTGCAGCTTATCTCTGCCTGAAAGGAGTGCAAACCACAGCTTTCCTGGTCTACAACAGATGCTTGAACTGTGGCCATTACATCAGTGGCTGGAATTATGGCAAATCCTTAATACAAAGAAGGCCCAAAACTACACAACTGCAAAAACAGTCAGCAAACACATTAAGTGTGGGGTGAAATATATTAGAACATGAGCGATTCCAGTGGATCACTGGGAACTATTAACAATTATTGTAACAAACAGTCATGATAAGCTCTTGAATGGGTTGCATATATTGTGTAATGAAGGGGATGCCAAGTGGTTTCAAACCCCACATTTTACCTACCTTAATAATAATTAATACTAGCACTTATACTACTGTTTTTCATCTTAAAAGCTTCTCAACAGCCATATGACATCAATATAATTGTTCCCATTTTATAGATTGAAGAACTGAACAAGAGAGGTTAAGTGACTTGACAAAAGCCATACACAGTCATTATCAGCCATGAATAAACATCAGAAGTTCGTGACTTCCAGGTTTTTGCTCAGGCCAGTAGACCATTCCCGTTGCTCTTTAAAATGATTGAAGCTTGGTATGAAATGTGTCAGATTCTAAGCACTGATCTATTTGTTTAAAAAAAAAAAATGCATCCACTCTATTGCTGAGTTTGAAGCCTCACCAGTCCCTGCCTTCATGAACTGAAACAAAAACTCAGGCTCTCTTTGCAGGCTCTGCAATGGCATTATACATCAATATTTATTCCCATAGCTGCATTGGGCTCTTGCCCACAATTGTGAGGATAGGCATATTTCTCACCTAATATTGCTGGTCAGCTGCATAAGACAGCCTGCTAATGTCTTACTGACTGAACCTACCATCCCCTTTTAAAAATGCAGATGAAACCCATCTTTCTCCTGTCTCCTTTAACTTGTAAGCTGTCAACCAGCTCCCCACAGCCACACTTTAACAACCTTTGACAGCCTGCCTGCCTATGGCTAATGCCAATTCCCACACACACACCTTCTTATTGCAGCACTCCCAGGGATTTAATTGTGACACAACTGTACACACAATGTAACACAAAATAAATCTTTATTGTACTTTATTCTGCTGTACAGACAAGATTCCTATACAAAACAGATAATAAATAATAATAAAGCTGCTCTTATTTGCAGATTTTCATCCATAGATCTCAACGTGCTTTTCAAACAAAGTGTCATGATCACCAATTTACAGACAGGAAAACCGAGGTACAGAAAGTTGAAGTGACCCTGCCCAATGTCAAACATAAGGTCAGCAACAGAACTGGGAACAGAACTCAAAATATCCTGATTTGCTATCAAATGTCCCATCCACTGACGACATTGCCTCTACCATACATTGCAATGTATTGTATGTTCATTTCACACTGCACTGAGGTTGGAGATTGGGGAAAATCTACATCTGTCAACATGTAATAAGGCAAAAATAATATTATCCACACAAGCTATTTCCAGGGCGCCTATCACTGTAGTTTAGTAGTTCCAAATGGTAATTAGGGCTCTCATCATGATTATTCACAAGCTTTAGTTATTACAAACAATGGAGAGAAAAGTTACACTGCAGGAGTGTAGTGGACTAGAAGATGTGTTTCTCTTAAAGAATTAAAGGCTTTAATACATATCATGGCACAGATAAAGGTAGGTGGTTTACCTGCATGAGCTGAAAGAGGTGAATGAGGCCGAGGCAGAGCTGGAGATTGGCCATTGCCTATCAAGCTCTTTCGGTTACTTGTCCGACAACTGTAGGGGAGAAAAAAAAGGTAACTTAAAACCAAAAAATGGTACACCCTCTAAACAAGCATGCTTAGTTATTATTTATAAAGACCAATTCCCCATTCAAATCAAAACCATACATTTCAACAGGAGTTTTGAGTGTGCAAGAAATGTAGATCAGGCACATACTGGATAATGGCAAGAAGCGTCACTTCCCATATAACTGCATAAGATAATATTATCTGATAACTATCCAGCTTGAAATACATTTACCATTCAGTTAGCACAAAGACCTATGCACCAATTCACAGTACTTTAGTCAATGTTCTGTGTCACTAGTGTAGCCTAGGATCAAGTTACAGCTTGTTTCCTAGATGTAATATCTTGTGACATACTGCCTTTTATTATACACACAACATGCATAAATACATCAAAACAAATCTGGGTTCAGAATTGTCAGGCAATGATTAAAGATATTTGTGTTTACATTAACTTTCTCACTCCAAATCACATGGAATGAAGAGCAATGATTAGTCAATCTTATGATGATACACTAATTAAAAATCTAATTATTGGGATAAATTTTACATCTGTGCCTTTCATCAATAGAACAGAGGATGCCAACAAAGATAAATGCATTCACTCACAGAGTTTTCATCTCAAGTACTGTAAATTCAGTTTTCCCCCATCATATATTATAATGAGAGATAAATATTAAATTCAAACATCTATTAAAGTAAGGGAGAAGATGGGACCTTTTCCTTTAACTGCATCTTAGTATTTGTAAAAATTTACTTTTTACTAGCTTGAAACCATAATCAAACATGGGCACTACTTAACTTTATAGCTATAAGCAGCTCCATGAAACCAATGGGACTACTTGTGCATAAACTTAAACTGGTGTGTAAGTGTTTGCAGGAGTGAGTGAGGGGTCATAAATTTTACTTGCAAAGTCTTTAAAGGGACACTGAGATCAATTCAGGCCAAAAGTTTAGCCTAACATGATCAGAAATATTTCCAGTATTATAAGAAGTTCCAATAAAAGTAGGTTTTTTAATTAAATATTTCCCTGCATTGTTTCCTACTTAAACATTACATCATTGTTCTTTGTATGACTACCAGAAAAGGAAATTGACTAGTTTCCTCATTATACAAGCAGAATAAAATATTAAAAAGGTGAGCAAACAGCATAAATGGTTAACAGTAAATCAGATTTTTTTAAAATCTAAGGCATTACTGACAACATAGTCAATGTTTTAAAAACATTGCTTTTAACTGCACAGCATGTGCTGAATTACTGTAACTTAGTTCTGATTAACAGTATGCAATGGGGCAGCAGAAGTGCCCATCAAAAAGGCCATTTGGTTTCTGCTGACCACATAAGAACAAAGTAAGACCGTCACACTCACCTGGTTGGAAACAGAGAAAATATCAGACTGATTTTAATGTATTACACATTTGTTTGAAAAATTCTAAATTTAAATGCACAGGGAAATTAAAAACTGCATATGTGGTCTTTTTGAGATGGTGGAACATCTGCAAAAACGCATCCTGCTAAATATTTTGTCATCCCCAATTTAAAAATTAGGTACAAACCTCCGAACTCCCACCTATTATCTGGATATCAGTGAAAATTTTAATATGGTTTTTGTGGTATATTTTTGACTTGTAAAGATTGGTGGTTTAGGTTTGGTCATATGGTATTTCTTCTCTGATTAAACCAATCATATATACTCAATAGGATAGGAGCCCATTGGACTTATTCTGTAAGATTGTGGGAGAGAAAAATAACATCCAACTTCCAAAGGTGCCAAATGGTGGTAGGAGAGCACCAGAACTCTCTTCCCAGTCCTCAAAGATTACATCGCTTGGCTGGGGTGGGAGGAGACATTAAAAAACAAAAGTATTCTTCGATATTACCATATAATAACTCTACAGAATTTGTCAAGGGTACTCAATGCTTAAGATAGGTGTTTTTTTATGTAGTCAATATTTATTTTATTTAAAAACAGTCCATATAAAATACTCCATATTTCTACAGAACACAAATCCAAAATTATCTTGCCATATTCCATCCCTAAGTTTTATATAGCTGTGGTATCCTGTGGCAAACCCCAGCTTATCTTCTGCTGCTTCTTTTTAATATATTATTAACAGTTCATTTATTAATCTTCCATCCTGAAACTGTGTAGAGGGCACATTTTCCGCATACTTCAGCTGCACATTAGAAACAGTGAGAAGGGGTCCTGATTTGGAAGCAGATTTTGAGGACCATCCATTGTTGACACTGCTATACACTTTTTGGCATTTGTACTGAAGCCCTTTTCTCTGATGAGGCACTAACATGCTGGAGGGTTTCTGAGGTGTGTCAATATTACTGTTTCCTATACACCACTAACCTACTTCCCATATTCTGTACAGTTAGTATAAAATTATTATGTAGAGTATCCCAAACTCTCACGTTGCCCTTCCATCATCATGTACATCTAAAACATCCTCTCTCTGTGTCACAGAGTATGCTTCTAAATACCTAAATGTTTATCTCAAAGATAACAAATTTGGCAAGCACGAAATGTGGCATGAAAGTGGCTTTTTTTGCACTTGAATGATTTAATTTAAAAAAACCACACACTGCTTCAGTATTTCACAGGTATGAAATTACCAGAAATCTCACTAAAAATACCCTTACCTTCATCAACTTTAGCTCTAATTATGTCCAAGTACAGGACTCTGTGATTCAGTTATTTAACTGGAACTATATAAGTGGCATCACTGAAGTTATTAGTTTAATAAATAGTGTTGCTAAAAATTCAAATCTAAGCAAATGAGGGCTGTATTCAGTATTCCAGTATATTCTCCAGACAAAAAGTTAGTGACACCTTTTCCACACACAAAGGTACTGATCACTACCAAAACATTTCATTCAAATGGCCCCCGACCCCAACTCTTTCTAATGGTTCCCCCCTTTACTTTTTTAAAGATAATACTGGAAACTAGGGTGGCATTGTCGTCACTGGGCAAAATGTATGCAATAAATAAAGCCTTATTTTCAAGATATATTCTTAGATGTCATTGTGGCTTTAAGCAGAAATTTATTAATTACCATGCTGATTTAAATGTTCTTTTAAAGAGAACAAAGAGAAGATGACATCTCCTTGCATTAGCTGTCTTGATAAGAAGGTAAGATGTGAATCACTGCATGAAAGGGAAACTTCTACTTAGACCAGGGGTGGGCAAACTTTTTGGCCCGAGGGCCACATCGGGGTGCGAAACTGTATGGAGAGCTGGGTAGGGAAGGCTGTGCCTCCCCAAACAGCCTGACCCCTGCCCTCTATTCGTCCCCTCCCACTTCCCTCTCCCTGCCCCCCTCAGAACCCCCCATCCATCGAACCCCCCCTGCTCCTTGTCCCCTGACGCCCCCTCCCGGGACCCCTGCCCTAACCACTGCCCCCCCCGGGGACTCCACCCCCTATCCAACCCCTCCCACTCCCCTGACTGCCTCCCCCCAAAACCTTTGCCCTATCCAACTGCCCCCTGTTCCCCGTCCCATGATCGCCCCGAACCTCCGCCCCATCCAACCGCTCCCTGCTCCCTGACTGTCCCCTGGGACTCCCTGCCCCTTATCCAACCCCCTGACCCCCTTACCATGCGGCTCAGAGCGGCATGTCTGGCTGCCGCACCGGCCGGCTGGAGCCAGACACGCTGCCGTGCCGCGCTGCCCTGCATGAGTGCGCAGCCCCGCCGCCCAGAGTGCTGCCCGCGCAGCAGCTTAGCTGCGGGGGAGAGGGAACAGCGGGGGAGGGGCCGGGGGCTAGCCTCCCCAGTCAGGAGCTCAGGGGCTGGGCAGGACGGGCCCGCGGGCCGTAGTTTGCCCACCTCTGACTTAGACTGTGACCATAACTTAATTTTTTATTCTGTTTCACAAAGACTTTGAATTAAGTCATCCATCCTACACCAGTGCAACCCTAAGAAGTGTGACTCTTCCTCCCCGCTAAGGCCTGCATTAAGGAGGACCTCTGTGGGTGGAAAATGTACAGGGAATCATGCAAAATGATCAGGGCTGTTAGAACAAAAAAAAGTTGAGAACTCATGGTGGAGGAAGCAAAGGGTTGCCAACTATCCCAGCAATTTTGCTGTATTTGGCCCTGCAACACCAACTTTCAATATGCAAAAAAACCCCAAAACATCCCAGAGATAGTTCAGGTGGACAAAATAATTTATCCATTTATTTAATCTTCCAAGCTCCATGTGGGCATCAAGCCAGCCTTTCATCGTATTGCCTTTCATAACAGTTATTTTCCCCCCAACCGAATCTGAAAGGATAAACCTTAGCTGATCAGAGGCAGTACTGACAGGAGAAAGACTTGTCTTGAGCAGTACAAAGTCAGAACAGTATTGGAACAGTCTACAGAGATGGTAACTTTTGGTAGCACAGACCTTGGTAAGCCACATAAAGAGAACTGTGCCCACAACACAATTATATAGGACCCGGATTTTATATCCTAATAAGGATGCCTATCACAAAGAAGAGACCTCCCAGTGGTGAATAAGCCAGACAACAGGTGTGACTCATGATTTCGAGACTACCCAGGGAAAAAAATCTTACAGGGAAACTACTGTATGTCTTAAATATTCCTCATTTAAATTAATATTAATTAATTAATAATATTTAAAGACCTGGGGCAATACAGAAGAATGCCAAATATACAAGCTTAACATTTTCTGTCAGTCTCCCTCTCCTCTTTCCCAGGCACTCCCTCTTTGGACTGTTCTTCACCCACTGGTATGAAGCCAACGGTATGAAGCATGTACATAAAAAGTTATGAACCCTACATGTCTGGAAAGGGAGTAATTACAGAATCTGATAAAAACACCTTAAAACCATCTCCAACCCACAGTCTTGTTGTAATTTTATGTTACATCACATCATCGACATCCTGGATCACTTTTACTGCTTCCTACCTATCTTTGATTCCAAATCAGAATTACCTACTTGGTTTTCAAATTCGTCGTCGACTGGCTTCACCTCACCGGCCTGTTCTCATATCCACCTCCTCCCCTGCCCACTCACTCTCCTCTTCCTATCCTGTCTTCTTGTTTCTCTTCTCTCAACTTTACAGGGTCGGGGAATTGCTTGTTCATTTCTGCTATTCCCTATCAGGAACAATGACCTCCCCTCTCCTCCCTCCGAGTCACTTCTTAAAACCAAGCTTTCAACTTTAGCATAGGATTGACTCTCCCAGTGAAAGGGTTCTGTGATATAATGGATGAAGGATGCTACATAAAAATAATTTGTATTGAATCACATAAAATTAATCTCATAACAAATGGGTGCAGTGTAACTAATGACTTATAGGATTCAGTTAAATGAAACCTAACCCTATTGCTGCTGAAACAGCTGCCACTCTTGGTAGACCAGACAAAATCCATTTGGGCAGTTTGTTAAAACAGGGCCAATGAAGCAGATGACAAAACTGCTAATGTGACTATTGAAGGAGAGCAGCAGAGAGAAGTCGCCATCCACAAGTGCTTGAAATACAAGGGTGGATGAAAAAGTTGGGGCAGAAGCAGCGGGCTCAAGGAGAGGTAGATAACACAGAACAGACAACTTTCTAAAAATTATAATCCCATAATTCACAACTGCCAGTTTGTTATTTTCTATCATATCTGTGTTAACACAATATTGTTTTACTTCCAGGGGGCTCTAACATATACACAGCTTAAACTGGGGGGGTCTGAATGACTTTTAAAGTAGAAAATATGTTCAAGAAAACAGGAGTGGTTAAAATGTTGAGGAACTCCATTACTGATCAGTGCAAGAATCTGAAAGGCAAACATGGTACCGACCTAAATAGTTTAGGTGAAAATAGAAATTTCTTCTTCCTTTATTTTCGGTAATAAACCTTGTAATTTAATCACCACATCTCTATTACAGTATTCAGAATATCTTATCACAATTATACAAAAATACATTTTATAACAAATACTATATGCATCTTTAAATGAAGTATGTCCTGTTACATGCAAAGAAGAATCTATGACTTCTTTATAACTATGAAAAATATTTTCATCCCTAAACATTTGATGATTTTGATCTGCTATATCCAAATCAATGTTTTACAAGTAGTATACACCATTTGTGAAAGTTGCCAAGTTTGCAGCTCTGGAAATTGAAATTCTCTACTTATCCACAGAACAGAGACAACATGAGACTGCAGTGAAAGCCATCTTGACCCTTGGCTTCTTAGTAAAAGCCTTTCAATAAGGGTACCAGCTGTGATGTTGACAGAACTGGACTGAAACCATTAACTCATTGCATATACCTATGAAACCATCATGACACCAAAAGGGTATTTATTCTTTACAAATCAAGGCTGTTTAAACAAACACTAAAGAAAGACAGCATTTCAGAGCTGAAATTTTAAATGCAAGTTTCCTGATAAGGTAATGAAGAGAATGGCTAATGAATGACACCGAGAGGTGTGCTATCATGGAAGAATCTTCTTCCGCACAAGCATACCAGCGCTAATACATGAGTAATTACTGGCAATAAAGGTTAATTGCTAAAAAAACTGTAGGGAGCAAAGGAGGTATTGACAGACTACCACTTGCCATGCTTTTTCCACAGGAAAATTGGCATCTGTTTTAATCATTTATAATGATTTCATTTCAACATGCTAAATTATTCATAATTTACACTTATAATGAAGATGGATATGGACTATAAACTCCTCTCAAACCACCTTTAGCAGTGCGTGCTGACAACAGCACTGTTCTGCAACATAACCCTTAATTTCTGTGTCAGTGTAACATACTGGTTTAGTTGAAGGCAAAGATTAAAGGGGGGGATCCTGTATATTTAATGACCTATTGCAAACAAAATCTTATATTTGCTAATACAAATCTGGAGAGACTAGCCTATTGTGGCAGCCAGAATGCAAAGGCTGGCTATGTAGACACAAGACAGACTACAAATGTAAGAGCAGCTCTGGGGAAAGAAAAGGCAGTTACAATTTCTGTAACATTAAAGATGTATAGCTGACAAGCACCTCAGGAGAAGCAAACTGTCTCTAGTCAGACATGGGAGGTTGCCCACTTTGTTTACACTGGAAAAGTTCAATTTAAGTTATATTTAACTTGTTATGAAATGTGCTAGCCTATGACTCCACAGTTATTTATTGTCTTTATGAACACAGACACTAGAGAGTCAACTATGCACAGTGGAGAGGCTTAAAGAGCAAAGTTTATCTAGTATTTTAACAGAAGATAAGAGTGGGTAAGAAGTGAGCAAATTGTCTACACTACACCGATAGCAACATTTTACAAATAAAATTAAAATAAGGCATGCATTGATTTTTCTTATCCCTTTATGAAAAAGTAGTTCTTCTGTATTACTTTAGGACCCCTAAGGACCCTTGTTGCAATCCTATGGGAAGTTATCTCTGCCCTCAGATAACCTAAAAGCCAGCTGCAGTGAGGGAAGGATGGGCATTGCCTACTGATGAGGCAGAGCAGTAGTCCCGCATGGTGCACTTCTCCCCACCAAGAAGAGATAAAAGAAGGCATCCTTTGAAGACACAAGGGGTGATGTTTGACTGCATCATTAAATGGAGTTTTGCATTGCCTTGGGGGGAGAAGGAACATCTAAAGGGATTCCGATGGTGCCAGGGCTGGGCAGTTTTACTGGAGAAAAACCAGCAGGGGTGTTCCGCTGGGAATTCCTGCAGGATCTGGGTTGGACCAGAACCCACAGATTTCATTCAGCCCCATTTATTTTCACAAAGGCTAAGAAGCTTTAGGCTCAGAGGCTTAAAAAAATTGAGTAAGGCTGCCACCCTTTAAAAGTTTTGGGAAATACTTTCTCTATTTCCACTTAAAAGCTAAAGTAGGTTCAATTAGCTATACTGACCATGAACAGTTTAAAAAGTACAATGGGACTTGTTTTCTCAGAGATCCATTCTGTTAGCATTTTAGAACTGTTATTCAGCTGTTCAACATCTTTCCAACTGCATATCATGGCATATACCAGGTAGTGCAGTACTACTTTCTTTTATTAATTGAACTGGTCACTTGTAACATTTAGTAGCTTAAGATATTAAGAGAGACAAACCTTAATAAACTAACATAGTACTTGGGAAATAAGATTGAAAGAATGAAATGAAATCACAAAGAAGATTCTATACTTATTAAATCACCGTAACATAAAGGTTGTCATGGAAAGGGTAAAGAGAATAAGGATTTGAACATAATTTTGGTTTCAGGCTCAACTGTGGAACAAGGGCCATGGTTTCATACAGGTATAAAGGTTAATTTATATTTTACTTATTTTATTTTACTTTTGAACTAATCTTATACACAGTCAAGCTAAAATCCAGCCACACACCCCACTCACTGTAAGTAAATAACTCACAGCAATCTCTAATGAGCTAAAGGAAATCTTTTTTTGAATTTGACTAACTGTAAAAATGCAAGCATCCAGGGCTTATTTTTTAGGTCAGTTCATTTAAAAGAGGCTGACTTTCCTCTAAAAGAAGGACTGATGTCAAAATGTAAGGATTAAAATAAAGGGCAGAGCTGCCAATAGTCCCAGTTTGTCAGAGTCTGACCTAGATTTTTGGAAAACGATCAGAGATATTTTTATGCTTGGCCATTGTTGCAGGGAACGTGGGCAGTTGGGGATGGCTACAGTCCTGTTGCAAAGAGATGCCTCTCTAGCTGCTGATGTAGTTGTGATCAACTCTTTCCTCTCTGGCCCCTGACAGCTGCTTACTAACTGCCAACCTGTGGCTCCAGCCTGGCACACTAGCCGGCTAGGTCTCACCTTCTCTTAGGAGCAGCTCAAGGCAGCTCCTCACACTGAAATCAAAAATATGTAATGCAGGTGGCTGGGCTGGTAACCTGCATTCCTGGCATGTGAACAGGAGACCAGACGTGGGAAGAAAAAAACAGCTAAGAGAAAATGGGGAGCGGGAGAGAAGAGAATGTCAGGAGTCTCTCTACTCCCTGGCTTATCTGAAAAGTTGTCTAAGAGTTCCACCCCATGGCCCATTCTCTTCCTCAGAAGACACACGTGTATTTTGGTGGAATTCAACTTCTCTCTTTTTCCCCTTCTTTCTAAAAATAAAATGAGACACAAGGTGGATGAGGTAATATCTTTTATTGGACCAACTTCTGTTGGTAAGAGTGTTAAGCTTTCGAGCTTACACAGAGCTCTTCTTCAGGTCTGGGAAAATAACCTACAAGAAAAACTGTAGCTTGAAATGCAAGAGAACGCACACGTGATGATGCTCTGGAAGGGTCATCTGTGAAGCTTTAACCTAGGAAGTTCAGTGCCAGAGCACAAATTTTCTCTGACTTGAGCTAGAACAGAAATTCCATCAGCAGGTAGCAAGATTAGGTTATCCTTCAGCAGACACAATACACCTCTTCCCCAATATAACATGACCCGATATAACACAAATTCAGATATAACGCAGTAAAGCAGCACTCCGGGGAGCTGGGCTGCGCGCTCCGGTGGATCAAAGTAAGTTCGATATAATGTGGTATAATGCGGTAAGATTTTTTGGCTCCCAAGGACAGCATTGTATCAGGGTAGAGGTGTACTTGGTGAGGGAAATGGATGCATACAAAGGCTTCCAGTGGTCAAAGGCCTTTCAAGTCTCTATGTCACTGGCTTATTTGATAAAGTATTTCTTGAATAATAAAATTTAAAAAAAAAACACATAGGGAACTCTGAAAGGAACTTACAGCTGTGCCTAACATACAACTTTTGTGATATCTATAATTTTATTGTTAATTGTAACTAACCACAAATTATTTTTCTTTCACATACAGCAGAGAACTCAACAAAAGAAAGAAAACCAGGTTATAGCAATATTTTAATAGACCTACATCTTTCCTAAGTGACTATGAGGGCAGCCTCATCCACTCTGCTCCATATTATCTCTACAGAAATTGATTCTGAGTTTAATTCTTTACAGAGATAAAAATTTAATTAGGGAATGTCACATTTAGCTAAATAGTCTATTTTAATTCCGTAGTCAGACAATATTCATAAAATAGCTCCTTACACGATAAAAATCTGTAATACATGTAAAATGGGTAGGTAGTGGAGAGCAGACAAAATTTACATTGTTCTGGGCCACGCACCAGTCAATTTCACAATTCTAGTTCATTATCCAGAGAATGTAATATTCACAACCTCACACTGTACAATTGACTGAATACACTCCAATGTAGACATTTAACCCTACTATAAGGCTCTTTTATACCTTATTTCTCCTCTTCAAAGTAACACACAAAGTCATGAGCTGAGTGAGTAGCATGCTCACTACTGTAACTGCACTATTACTTTCAGATAACGTAATTTCACAGTACACAAACATTTTGCTTTTAATATTAAGGTAAAAATTGTGTCACCAGTAGAGAAAAATGTGAGACATGGAAAATGTAATAAGACTACTATCAAATCTACATAAGTCCTACAGTCAAAGTAATTCCTAGGTTCATCCTATCCTCTAAGTATGTATATGTTATTCTATTTAAAACTGTTTTAGGACATATATAAAAGGAAAAACAGCCCACTAACAAAAAAGTGAGCCACCCAGTGATATGCTGATAACATTTTAACAAGTGTCTTCCTTAAATAGGTGCTGCCTAGGTCAGTCATATATCATACATTACCTGTTAAGACTGAAAGTTCAGAAGTTTGGAAATATTAATCAAATGACCTAGTGTCCTAAACTGCATATTTTGTGAGTATGCATAAATGATTGTAAATGCCCAGAATTTAGGTCTATCAAGGCTGCAGCCAGGAATGAGTTTTAATACACATGAATCACTATGCTCCTGGCTACCTCTGACATCTCCCTGGGTGGGCGTCCAGGTGACTCTGGAGAATCATAGAATCATAGAATATCAGGGTTGGAAGGGACCCCAGAAGGTCATCTAGTCCAACCCCCTGCTCGAAGCAGGACCAATTCCCAGTTAAATCATCCCAGCCAGGGCTTTGTCAAGCCTGACCTTAAAAACCTCTAAGGAAGGAGATTCTACCACCTCCCTAGGTAACGCATTCCAGTGTTTCACCACCCTCTTAGTGAAAAAGTTTTTCCTAATATCCAATCTAAACCTCCCCCATTGCAACTTGAGACCATTACTCCTTGTTCTGTCATCTGCTACCATTGAGAACAGTCTAGAGCCATCCTCTTTGGAACCCCCTTTCAGGTAGTTGAAAGCAGCTATCAAATCCCCCCTCATTCTTCTCTTCCGCAGACTAAACAATCCCAGCTCCCTCAGCCTCTCCTCATAAGTCATGTGTTCCAGACCCCTAATCATTTTTGTTGCCCTTCGCTGGACTCTCTCCAATTTATCCACATCCTTCTTGTAGTGTGGGGCCCAAAACTGGACACAGTACTCCAGATGAGGCCTCACCAGTGTCGAATAGAGGGGAACGATCACATCCCTCGATCTGCTCGCTATGCCCCTACTTATACATCCCAAAATGCCATTGGCCTTCTTGGCAACAAGGGCACACTGTTGACTCATATCCAGCTTCTCGTCCACTGTCACCCCTAGGTCCTTTTCTGCAGAACTGCTGCCTAGCCATTCGGTCCCTAGTCTGTAGCGGTGCATTGGATTCTTCCATCCTAAGTGCAGGACCCTGCACTTATCCTTATTGAACCTCATCAGATTTCTTTTGGCCCAATCCTCCAATTTGTCTAGGTCCTTCTGTATCCTATCCCTCCCCTCCAGCGTATCTACCACTCCTCCCAGTTTAGTATCATCCGCAAATTTGCTGAGAGTGCAATCCACACCATCCTCCAGATCATTTATGAAGATATTGAACAAAACCGGCCCCAGGACCGACCCCTGGGGCACTCCACTTGACACCGGCTGCCAACTAGACATGGAGCCATTGATCACTACCCGTTGAGCCCGACAATCTAGCCAGCTTTCTACCCACCTTATAGTGCATTCATCCAGCCCATACTTCCTTAACTTGCTGACAAGAATACTGTGGGAGACCGTGTCAAAAGCTTTGCTAAAGTCAAGAAACAATACATCCACTGCTTTCCCTTCATCCACAGAACCAGTAATCTCATCATAAAAGGCGATTAGATTAGTCAGGCATGACCTTCCCTTGGTGAATCCATGCTGACTGTTCCTGATCACTTTCCTCTCCTCTAAGTGCTTCAGAATTGATTCTTTGAGGACCTGCTCCATGATTTTTCCAGGGACTGAGGTGAGGCTGACTGGCCTGTAGTTCCCAGGATCCTCCTCCTTCCCTTTTTTAAAGATTGGCACTACATTAGCCTTTTTCCAGTCATCAGGGACTTCCCCCGTTCGCCACGAGTTTTCAAAGATAATGGCCAAGGGCTCTGCAATCACAGCCGCCAATTCCTTCAGCACTCTCGGATGCAACTCGTCCGGCCCCATGGATTTGCGCACGTCCAGCTTTTCTAAATAGTCCCTAACCACCTCTATCTCCACAGAGGGCTGGCCATCTCTTCCCCATTCTGTGATGCCCAGCGCAGCAGTCTGGGAGCTGACCTTGTTAGTGAAAACAGAGGCAAAAAAAGCATTGAGTACATTAGCTTTTTCCACATCCTCTGTCACTAGGTTGCCTCCCTCATTCAGTAAGGGGCCCACACTTTCCTTGGCTTTCTTCTTGTTGCCAACATACCTGAAGAAACCCTTCTTGTTACTCTTGACATCTCTTGCTAGCTGCAGCTAAAGACTCTGCCTTTAGGTCACTAGCCCTTGATGCTGGCTGCTGTTTGCCTTGGGACAGGAGGCGAATCTGGCCACTCCACTTCCTGATATCAGCTGTGGCTGCTATTCCCTGGCTGGTGCAAAGCTCTAATTACTCCTGCTCCTTGGTCCCTGACTGGGGTTGAGGGGAGCAGGGGAGGACTGGGGTGTTCTTGGGGCCCTGGTTCTTCCTGTTGCTCCTTGGTTACTGCTTGTAGGCCCGTGAGCCAAGGGAGAGCTAGATAGAGCCTCCCCAGTGCTGCTCTAGCCCTAGATCCAAGCCTCTGGCTACGGTTAGATTTGATGGAGGGGAAGTATACTCTTCTAGGCTATGTCTATACATCTAGAGCCCTCCTAGTTGGATCTCTATGGCTAGCATTCCCGAGAAGCAACCCTAAAGTTGAGTACCCTGCCTCAGGTATTCCCGATCACTGAGACTGGAACCAAGAGCATCTCATGAGCTCTCCACATCAGGAGCTTTAAGCTCCCAGGCAGGCACAGATCAGAAAGCAGCTAAGAGTGGGAGCCTCCCAGCCCCGTCAAGAGATTTGCTAGATCAAATACATATCATGGGTACAATGCTATCCACCCTGCCCCTCACTTCATCACTCCTTCTACCTCCTGCCCTCTGAACCACCTCCTCTCACCCAGCTCTGCTTCCCCATTCCCAGCACACTGCTGTGGCTCCCCCACCAGGCAGCTGCTCCTAAGAGCAGCAACTGTGGTGGGGTTGTTCTTAAGTCACTGGTTGTAGAGTGGTGGGTCAGGTAAGTAGCAGGTTCCTCCTGGAGGTGCAGTGGGGAAATAGGATTGCTTTGTCTCTTGAGGTGGACAGGTGTCCCCTGACCCATGAGGGTCAATCCCTAGCTGGGTGGGGGGTGGGTAGTGGGAGTGGTCTCCCACGGCTGGACGAGTGTGTGATGTGTGAAGGCCTGTGCACAGGGTTAAAAATGTTAAATTTCTGAAGTCATCATGTCTGTATGCCCTAGGACCATCCTCAGGATTTTGGCACTTTAGTGGGACGATATTTTAGGTGAGCCCCAAAATTAACTGGTCCATTTTACATGCAAATGCCTGAATGGGGAAGGGAGGGGGAATCTTTTAGTCTCCCCAGCCTCCTGCTGCAGAAAGGAAGCTGCACTGTACTTCCTTTCAGTCTTCAGATTGTCGGTTGCACTGATTTATGTTTCATGTCTACCCTCACAAGGAAAAGGACTAGAGACTTACTAAAGAGGGCCAGCAGCCTTCTTTACGAGGCCCAAGGCTAGTTCTGTTAACATTCCCCCCTAATTATCACCACAAACTTATTTTTAATGGTTTCCCTTGGTGTTTCTTCCATTAGTTTGTTTCTCACCTTGCAGGAATGAGATTGGCCAAAGCAGGTCAAATTCTAAAATTAATGGCCAGGAAAAGTGGGAGCTGAAATGGAAAGATTGTATATGGTTGTACATTCAATCCATGCAATTTTCTGAACAGTTTTCATGTCTAAACTAATTTATACTTACCCTGCCTTATTCTTAGGCAAACAAACATTAGCAATACTTTCCCTCAAAAGAATAATGGGCCTGTCTGGGCTGCTTTTCTCCTCCCTTACAACCCTCCCTGAGTATCCATTGATTTGGGCAGCTCTCTCCCACTCCATAATCCTCACTCAGATTCCCTTGTCAGTTTCTGCTCCTTCAAAGATTGCACTGGCCTTATGTGGTTTTGCCAGCTCACACCTTTGCCAGTTGTTCCTCCGTTCACACTAATTCTGGCAGCTCTCTGCTCCCTCAACAGTCTTTACAGACTTAACCCTCTTGCAATACACAGTTGGCATGTCACATGGGCCACAATACTAAACTAATCTATACAAACTCACAATAGCATTATACACAAGCAACATTTATACTTCCCAATGCGTTCAAGATAATAAGATTGTACCATAAATTAAAATATTTTCATGCTCAAAACTTCAGCAAATATTACCCTGGTGAGAATCACTTAATATCCAATGGGTGAAGTCACCCATGCCTCAGGCACAGCAGCTACCCCATAACAACACATCTAACAGGAAGAACAATCACATACCAAAGCCAAACTGACTGGAAGCACAAGTACTAGGATTTCACTGCTTGTACTGGCATGAAAAGAACACTAAACAAACTAGATGAAATAAGGCTGTAAGGCCTTCCACAGGAGTATTTTTCTTGTTACAAAAAATTGGTCTATTCTCTGAAGTGCTGAAAAGTAAATACCTGACTAAAGTACTTTTTTAAACAATCACTATAAAATGAATTTCCTTTTGAGAAAAATCAAAAACAGATCTATAAGAGGTTGAAAAGAAAACTAAGTGCTTTTCAATGAGTCACTTTTGTGATTCTTTTCTAGTTTATATTTACCATTAGTTTAATCAGAATATGGTAGCTCTCCATTATACATAATTACTAGAGCATTAGTGATGAATATTTCCACTGCAGAACTATGAGACTACTACCTCCCCAAAGTCATGCATCTTCTGACACGGGTAACCTTAATTATTTCACACCAAAAAAAGCCAGGATCACAGCACATATGTAAATGAGCACAGCCAAGAAGCCACCCTTCAATTCATGTTATCTTTCAACCAGATTGGGTTTACATGAGAGACACAAGAAAAGTGAGTGTAGGAAGATTAAAATTATGTGGAATTAATTTTAAAAACATTTTATAAACACCTGACTCCATAATTCAGCATCTGTGATGCAAACATTTCATAACAACAGCAGGAGCCACTTTCACATAAGATAGAGGCAAATTTCAGTTTAAAAAGGAGGAAAGTTTGAAAAAAATAACTCACCATTAATACAGGTCTGTAAACAAACGCTTCATTTTCTTTGTAATTTTGTGACAAGGTCCGCTGGAAAACTACACAATGGTTTATAATGCCGCTTTCCAACTACATTAGTAAGGAGGATTGTCGCCTTGACCCAAGAGCTTTGTACATCATTTTTCACCTAGGAAATCTGGGGAGGGTGTCACTTCCCTAGGTTTTTAAATGTCCTATTGTTCAGTCTGGAGACACTTAGCAGCTCTCTGGAAGAGCAGACACCCACCTAGTGCTTGGCATACACCACAGTGAGTACATTTCTAGAAGATCATAATCCTCCCTATAAGGTGCACAGTTAAGCACAGTGAAGAATGAGCTATTTGCTGTTTCTCTCAGATACCAATTAAGGCAATCCAGGGTCCTAGGCAGAACGCTGCATAAGCTCCTTCATCACCCCATCTTCTTGTGGCGGTACTCATATGGTGTGTGCACATAAGGACTGCCTGCTGGGGGGCTTGCCACTGCTTCTCTTAGAGCAGCAGGCTAAGCCCTCTTACCTCTCTGGATTTGCACTCCCTGATCTCAGCTGGGCTGGGAACAATTCCAGAAGAGAGCGGAGTCAGCCTTCATCTGAAATTTTTGGGCGAGTGGGAAAACTTGCCAATATCAACCTGATAGCGTACCAATGAGCCCCGCGTGCACATACATAGCTGGAACCTTATAAGCATGTGCTTATTATACTTATGATTTAACTCAGCCCTGGCTTTCTAGAAGTATGATGAGAAAGTCTTGGACAAAAAAAAGTGAATAGAAATCTGAAGAGCAGTAGTCCTCTGAAGGAAATTTACTCTCCAAGTACAGAAGGGAAGATCCTGAGCAGATAGCTAATTCACCCCACTATGAATTGGGAGGAGAATGGGAAGTAAACCACAGAACAATAGGGGAGAGCTGAAATATCCCTTGTATGAAGCAAAGTTCCTTGCAGAGGTCTGTAAATAGCAAAATCAGGGGAATATGCTTTTTCCATGTCATGCAGACATTACTTGTAGTCGTTAGCTTTTACAGTAGCCCAAAATTTACAAGAAGCAAATAATTCTGTAATTTTAAACTAAGCAGTAAAATAGTCATTACTGGAAATCAGTAATAGTGAAGCCAATGTGATTCTCTTCTTTAAAAGGCTGATTAAAACAATATGGCAAAGGGGATACTATTTGATTTTGTTATTGAATGTTTTCCATATGAATCAGAATTGGTATTGCATATCTAAACCATGCCCCCATAAGTTTATGACTTATATTGATAATACTTTGCACTTAATATGCTGTACTATCTTCCATTTGGATACAAGGATTAGATACTGCTTTTGGCTAGGGTTTAAGCAAACAGTTGGCTTGTAAGAATTAAATATGCCTTATCGCTATTTATTGAGGCCAAAATGTTAGAACCATCGGGCTTCTGAAAACCAGCTCCTCCTTTATTTAAAGAGCCTAAATATGGATTTAGGAATATAGCTTTCAGAATTGTGGCTGCTTTACTATAGACATCTGTGTGACACCCACCATTGTACTGTTTGGGTGCACATATAACTGACCACAATTCAAACCTGAAGTTTACAAAAAAATTAATTGATTTATTGTCAACAATATTTTCCTTTGCTGGCAATGTAAACTGAGAAGAAAAATTATTACAAATCATTCATATTTAAGAGTCTAGGACCATTTATATTCCTTTGTTTTCCCAGGAAGGATCAATGCTAATTCATTCACCACGCCAGTCAGCTGTTGGCCTCTGCTGAGATTGCCACTAAGTGTGCCTATTAGTACAAGGAGTGGGTGTGTGTGTGTGTATGTATAAAAATAAAAAAAAAATGAAACTCATTACCAGTCCCTATCTAGTCCCCATATTACATTTGTGTCCTTCCGTCCATTAAATCTTCCTTGTGCAAAAAACTCCCTTACAATAATCAACCCTAACAAACTCTTTTCTTTTCTCACCTGCCATTGATCGAACGATGCATACAGTCACTCCTTTCCCCAGATAGGATAACATATTGGCTATGTCATTTCCACGAATATTACATTAATGTCAATTTTTGAATAAAGGATTGATTCACAGCCAGTTTGAGAGAAAATATTCACAGATTCTAAAGCCAGAAGGGACCATTGTGATCATCTAGACTGACCTCCTGTATAGCCTAGGCCACAGAACTTCCCCAAAATAAAATCTGGAGCATATTTTTAAAAAAATACTATCCAATCTTGATTTGAAAATTGTCATTGATGGACAATCCATCATGACCCTTGATAAAATCATTCCAGTAGTTAATTATTCTCACTGTTAAAAATTTACACCCTATTTCCAATCTGAACTTGAGTTATCCCAGTTGCACTCTAAATTGGGTTTAACCACGTAATTCACTGTATTTACAAGACTACAGTAAACCAAATTACTTTATTGGTCTCCGTAAAAGGAACAAATGCATAACTTCATTGAACATGTGCTTGTCTACATAGAAAAAGTTGAACTGTTTTAACTAGACTGGTATAGAAGCAACACAATCCCCTAGTATGGATGGAGTTATACCAGTATAAAGGTGCTTTTTTACTGGCACAGCTACTAGTACTGTACTAGGCAAATTCGCGATATTTTGGTTTGTTGGCAATTCCAAAGAATCAAAAAAAAGTTTTGTTTCAGGTCTAACCAGAATTTTCCAAAATTTGGTGAATCAAAAAGTCATTTTTTTTCTTTTCGTTTTAACTCAACACAAAGTTTCTCGTTTCCAACTGGGTCTCCCATATTACAAGGGAATACTCTAGCCACTGGACAATGGGATATTCTGGTTTGGGGTGCTCTCAATCTCTCCAACTTTGTAAAAAATAAAGAAACAGTCATTGAAACAGGGATTCGCACTTGGATCTCCAATAGCCTGGGTGAGTGCCCTAATGACTCATTCTCACTCTTTTTGCCTGACCCAAATGACTTTATAAATGACAACGAACATTCATTAGGCAGGGGAAAGCATGTGAAAATGATTCTATAGCCTACTCAGTAGGGCGGTCATCTAGGATGGGAGAGATTCAGGATTAAATGTTTTCTCCGTATCAGGCAGAGTGGGGAATTGAACCTGGGTCTCCCACATCCCAGGAGAGTACCCTGGGCTAAAAGTTATAAGGGAAGGCATCCTCTCCAAACCACCTTCTCATACCCAGTGTTTTGTGAATCAGTCTTCCTTTGCTTTTGTCAAAATGTGTGAAATCACAACAACAAAAAATTGAATCTGGTCAAAATTAAATGTTTTGTTTCAACATTCCCACAGCATTTTACTTTTGGTTTAGTCAAAACTATTCAGCTGACTTTACACAAATTCCTGAATAGTTTCGGATCAACTTGAGCCACATTTTTCAGCAAATAAACTATTTACAAAAGAAATTTCAATAGCTACTCCCATGTGGGAAAGGGAAAAAGCTAGACCAGTATAAGGCACCTTTGTACTGCATCCACACTTGGTGATATATCAGTATAACTATTTAAGTTAAAAAAAACCCACAAAAAACAAAACAAAAAACCCAAACAAACATAAAACCCAAAACATAGAAAAACTGTGTGTAGACTAGGTCTAAGACTGAATTAGATGAAGCTTTCCATTTCCATACTGAAGTACATCTACTTAAGAAAGGCAATCTATTATATATGCAGAAGACATGGCTTTGCTGCAAAGTCATTGTGAGGAAATTGGAAAGGTCTGAATAATCTCCAATGAAGCAATTCAACATCTACAGGCACAGTCAGCAGTGAGTACAACACAAGGCTTTAGGCTTCACAGAGGAGTCTCTTTTCAGTTATGCTTAATCACCAAGTACCACACAGCAAGAAAAACCAGGGCGTTTTAAGTACACTGCAGCAGGTCTGGCACTAAACAGATGTGTGTATTAATGATGCTGTGGTGTAGTAAAAATGGGTTTTACTGGAGTGAGGTTGGGATGGCTGCACTTCTCACTAATAAGTTATGTAGTTCATTCCAAACAAGTATTAATACATTATTTATACCACACCACTACATGCACCGCATTTGTCACTTGCCTTTTTAAAAACATAGAAAAACTATTTTAGAAACTTTTGAATTAAAATTTTATGGCACTGTTTTTCTTCTCTCTCCACATGGAAAGTAAGCCAACTGGGGAGCTTTCTGAGGTTAATGTCTGATATTCTCTGTATCTTCCAGGACTTGAAGAAGGTACTGTGTAATTGACTGAAATTCTCCCGTCCAATGGTATAAAACTCCCAAATGTAGCCTTTCAGGCAGGGTCATGAGACAATCAGAGTCTCAGATTTTAAATCTGTCAGTGGTACCAAAGTAAAAATTGACTGTGCTTCTTACTAGTGTAATATTTGGAGAGAATTAAGGGGGTGTTGTTTTTTTTGTTTGATTTTTTGTTTTGGGGAGGAAGAGACGGAAGAGAAAAATGCTCCTCTGGCAGGCTTTTTCTTTCTAAATAGGGGAAGTCTGAAGCTGTTCAGAGGCCTGGAGTGTCTGAAATAGTCCAAGTGGAGACAAATTAATGGGCAGCACACAGGTGAAGTAGCCAAAGGTGCCTGATAAAAGCAATTTATCACATGGATATCACCAGCACACATATTGTGTTTTTCAGCACTACTTGTAATCCTCCCCCTCCACCCATGCTTAGAATGAAAGACTGCTAAGCCTCAAATTTAAAATCCACGAGTGCAGTGCAGTATCTCTCACATCCCTTCCCACGTTCTATCAACACTTTCATTCACTCTTTCCCTCTCTTATCCTTTGCCTTTGACTCACCTTTGACTCAATTCCCTCTCCCCAGCTGGCAGAACCACCAGAAGCGTCCATTGTAAAGGAAGACCTTGAGTCCATTCCTCAATCTTCACCAGCAAGCTGTAGGGTTCCAATCTGTCCAGGTTTCCCCAGAGTCATTCCCCTTGATAGGTGTCCCAGAAAATCTGTAAGGGTGCTCAGTACACACAGTCAGCTGTCCAGTTTTATGGATTCAGGACAATCCCGGATGTCATGATTTTTTGTATCTCAGGAGGAGGGCAACCCTACCAGCAGCACTAGGAGCATTCAGGGAAATGGGGAGTTCCCAAATCCCTTCCTTTTGTCACAGCACTGAAAGCAGTCAAGAGAAAGTGAAGTTCCAGAACCCAGATTCTCCCATGCACAGTAGCCATCTATCTATCCATGCATAGTGCTTGTCAGTAGAGGTGCAACTGCATAGTTTACCAGGATCCCTGGTGTTTAAACATCTACACAGACACTCTCATGGTGGTGAAATCCATGTAATAAATTGCAGCGCCAAGTGCTAAATTGCATTTATCATGAAGTGATAATGATCACCACGGACAAGATTACTATCTTGTCAGATCTCAAACTTAGCAGGGCTGAGCCTAGATAATATTTTTTCCATATATACACACTCACGAACATGTACAGAGGGTTTGATTCACTCTGCTGGCACAACTCAAGTTGTGGGCCCTCTGCAAATCCACCTGGAGCAGGAGCACAGTGACAAAGTGTGCCTGAAAACCATCCTCTACTGAAGCCCTTTGAGGCATGCTTAGAATGCAAGACTCACCTTGGAAAGGGACAAGGCCACACCTGCCAAGAGACAGTCTAAGTGCCTCTCCCAGGCAGCCTAAACCAGCAGAGCTCATACAGAACCCTGGCCAGAATATAAAGCTGCCTTCCTCCCCAGAGGTGAATTGCCTCTCTGAAATACATGCCTCTACAGGCACAGGATGATGCAAATTGCCCCCCATTGTGCCTGCAGGGATGAATATGGACTACTAAATCCTTTTTGTATATACTCTGTCTTTACTCACAAGAAGAAGTCTAGATAATGCTCTTACAGACACCAGAAATTTCTAGAACTTTTACTTCTCAAAATAGTCACAACCCTTAAAGCGTTAACAGCTTTATATTTTCTCATGAACATCCAGAGCACAAAAACAGAAAGGTAAGATGTTACCTCATAACATTAATATATAAAAGTATAATCTAAAAACTATACAACAGTGATCATGTAACCCACAACATTCAGAATTAGACAAATGCCATCTTGAACTTGTCCTGCTGTGCAACAAAGTTGTGAGGTAAAATTTAGCATATACATGTTCTCTGTCTATAGCACATCTGAACCAGGATAGCTGTATGTACTTTATTATTAAAGTAATACCTTAATTGCCTGGGAAGAGAAGAAGTAGGTCATGACTGAACAATAATCCGTGACTCACCAGATATGTAAGGAGAGAAAAAACTCCCAAGAAATGCAAATGCCTTAAGAAAAAGTATCTGAAGGAAACAACCTCTATGAAGATTGTTTTAACTCACTCACGTTGACAGGGAATAAAAAAATATGTGAAAGGTCCAATTCATCCATTGAACATTGTCTTTAAGAGTAAATAAAAATATGTAAAAGGCCCAATAAAGAAGGGAAAGCAGATGCAGAGGTCAAAGAATAAGTGTGCTATGATAGTTGGAGGTATACAACTAGCAATTAATGGTTTGTACACACAGATTGACCTGTTGTCCACATAAAATATATCCATGATCTCCCATAATAGAAGGCCTATTACCCACAGTATGATCACCGATCCAACAGATGCACAGCTACCAGTATGCTGGCAACAACAAAAAGAACTTCGGTTGCTACAGGAAACATTGGCCCGGAGAAATAAATTACGCCCCATTGCATGTGTCTGCTTTCAAACTTGGCTGTTTAAACAAAGGCTGTTCAAGGATAGCAGGACTGGAAGCAAATTAAAGAGATGGGATCACAGTGACCATGTTTCCAATTCTTGCAATTTTATCACGAATTTCAGAATATTTGGTTCTCTTCTTAAAAGCCCTAGCTCTTGAAGTGATACGATGGCATGAGAATCTCAGCTTTCATTTACCAATAAACAAATAAATAAAAAAATAAGCCCTGACTGTAGAAAAAAAACTTGAAAACGTGAACTCTACAGGCTCAAAACAAGAACACAAATAAAATGAACTCAATTTTATTATTTTTTTTTAAAAGCTCATGGTTCTTTGGGATCTGATTCATTAATTTTGAATGCTGAGGGCTGGCAATTTTGGAGAAAGAAGCTGTGTTAGAGTGGTACTGTAAGGCCCAGGAGGCACACAAATGGGAAAGAGAAAAGAGAGAATAGGACATGCAATTTATGTTCAGGATCATCAAAAACAGAGTGATAAAAAGTTGGGAGCTGACAGGAGATAGGGAATTTCAGCTAGTTCTGAATAGTATTTAACTGTTTAAAAACCTACACAAGAGTTCAATTTGTGACTTAAAAGGGAATGCTACACCCAATGGAAACTATAAGGGTAAATTTACATAGGGAGGAGATTGCAGAACATTTTTTTAATTCCCACAATTAAAATGTTCTAAAGCAGGTTTCATGCTCAAGATTGGTTCTGGACTGAGAGCTCAGAAGCCCTCCATTTGTCCTGAAAACAGTACAGAAGGATCAGCAAAAAAGCACACTTCCCCATTGTCTTAACCCTGGCCTAGAAGAACCAACATATCAGGTTCAAGTCAAAATTAACAATTCATAATTATGATACATGCACGTTAGGGATGAGACGGTCGATGCACTTCACTTAGGTCCCATTACCAGACAGCAATGACTCAATCACTGATGCCCTGGGGTCAGATTCACACCAGTGATCTAACTGGGAAGGGACTCATCCCACATTACCAGTCATCCTAAATATCTTTGATGGGGAAAGATGAGATTTGATCCTAAGTCTTCTTAAGAATTTTAGTGCATTTGAGTCATCTGTCTATTCCGGAACTCTGAAATCTTGCCTTCGTACAACTTAGGCATACCAACCTTTTGTTGTAATGGAGCTATGTTCAAGCACAAGGGCTACACATAATATTCTATGTTATTCTGAACCTTCTGAATGGTAAACTAGAGCATTGTATCAAGGACAAGTTTTGAACATTAATCAAAACTTCCTCTTTTGTGTGTGTTAGTTAGACCCATCATCAGATTGGTAATTTAATTAGTCAAATATTGATGTAACTATTGAGAAATACAATATATCCTCTAGTTCAGCTTTCCAAACAAAATAACTGATACTACAGATCATTTAAAATTAACTGCGTTATTACATTTTTGGGATATGGCTACTTGAGCTCTTCAACTCTTGCATGGAGACGATGCAGACAACCAGGCTGTGGAGACAGGGCAAAGTGGTTGTACTACTCAAAGACTACGAGGAGTCCGGGGGCATCTTAAAGACTAACAGATTTATTTGGGCATTATCTTTCATGGGTAAAAAACCCACTTCTTCAGATGCATGGAGTGAAAATTACAGATACGGGCATAAATATATATTGGCACATGAAGAGAAGGGAGTTACCGTACAAGTGGAGAACCAATGTTGAAGGCCAATTTAGTCAGGGTGGATGTAGTCCACTCCCAATAATTGATGAGGAGGTATCAATACCAAGAGAGGGAAAATTGCTTTTGTAGTGAGCCAGCCACTCCCAGTTCCTATTCAAGCCCAAATTGATAGTGTTAAGTTTGCAAATGAATTGTAGCTCAGCAGTTTCTCTTTGAAGTCTGTTTTTGAAGTTTTTGTTGTTGAAGTATGACTACTTTTAAATCTGTTATTGAGTGTCATGGGAGATTGAAGTGTTCTCCTATTGGCTTTTGTATGTTACCAATCCTGATGTCTGATTTGTGTCCATTTATCCTTTTACGTAGAGACTGTCCAGTCTGGCCAATGTACATGGCAGAGGGGCATTGCGGGCACATGATGATATGTATCACATTAGTAGATGTACAAGTGAATGCCCCTGTCAAGGTTCCTCCCCCACTCTGAACTCTAGGGTACAGATGTGGGGACCTGCATGAAAAACCTCCTAAGCTTATCTTTACCAGCTTAGGTCAAAACTTCCCCAAGGTACAAAATATTCCACCCTTTTGTCCTTGGATTGGCCGCTACCACCACCAAACAAATACTGGTTACTGGGGAAGAGCTGTTTGGACACGTCTTTCCCCCCAAAATACTTCCCAAAACCTTGCACCCCACTTCCTGGACAAGGTTTGGTAAAAAGCCTCACCAATTTGCCTAGGTGACTACAGACCCAGACCCTTGGATCTTAAGAGCAATGAACAATCCTCCCAACACTTGCACCCCCCCTTTCCAGGGAAATGTTGGATAAAAAGCCTCACCAATTTGCATAGGTGACCACAGACCCAAACCCTTGGATCTGAGAACAATGAAAAAGCATTCAGTTTTCTTACAAAAAGACTTTTAATAGAAATAGAAGTAAATAGAAATAATAAAAAAAAAATCCCCCTGTAAAGTCAGGATGGTAGATACCTTACAGGGTAATTAGATTCAAAACATAGAGAACCCCTCTAGGCAAAAACCTTAAGTTACAAAAAAGATACACAGACAGAAATAGTTATTCTATTCAGCACAATTCTTTTCTCAGCCATTTAAAGAAATCATAATCTAACACGTACCTAGCTAGATTACTTACTAAAAGTTCTAAGGCTTCATTCCTGGTCTATCCCCGGCAAAGACAAAATATAGACAGACACACATACCCTTTGTTTCTCTCCCTCGTCCCAGCTTTTGAAAGTATCTTGTCTCCTCATAGGTCATTTTGGTCAGGTGCCAGCGAGGTTACCTTTAGCTTCTTAACCCTTTACAGGTGAGAGGAGATTCTCTGGCCAGGAGGGATTTTAAAGGGGTTTACCCTTCCCTTTATGACAGCCCCTCTGATGGTGTAGCTGACGTGGTTGGGTCCTGTGATGGTGTCACTAGAGTAGATATGGGGACACAGAAGGCAGTGCGGTTTGTTACAGGGATGGGTTCCTGGGTTAGTGTTTCTGTGGTGTGGTGTGTAGTTGCTGGTGAGTAGTTGCTCAGGTTGGGGGGCTGTCTGTAAGAAATTGGCCTGCCTCCCAAGGTTTCTGAGAGTGCGGGATGCCTTCAGTAGAAAGGAAAGACAGAACAGGTGCATTCCACCATCCAAGAGGCCAAAGTCCAGAAAAACTTTGCTTTTGAAAATTCCTTACCCAAAATACCACTGTGGAAGCCCACAGAGTAACAAAGGGGTGAGCAATTCAGTGATCCTGGAGAATATGGATCCTTCAAAACAACTTCCCCCAGGCACTGATCTCAAGTGGAAATACTGGTGTACTTTCAATCGAGTGAGAGCTGGGTTGGAAGACTGGTGACAATATGACCAAGTGGAAGCGAGGAATGACCCCAAATGTGAACGTGAGAGCCTAGACAAAACACTTGAACAATTCCACCTGTCAACATCTTATGCCCCCAAAGGAACTTTTAAAATAAGTAACACCACCATGTCTTGGCTGCAGTTTTGGAGTAACAAGCTATGATCAACTGCATTCAGTCCACAGTCCACATTTGGACATAAGTCTGAGATAGAGGAATGTTAGCAAAATCATTTTCTCTGCTAAAACACTGGATTTTATGATAAGGAAAGTGTGGATATATTTCCTGGAATTCATCGTTTATGACGACTGTAGAAATTACAATTACTCATAAAAACAGTCTTGCCCACTGAAGATGAATATTAATCAATATTATGAAGCAAACACGAAAAACATATTTTATCATAACTGTATTCTCACATATCATCTCCACTATACAAATCCATAGCCAAACATCCTCCTCCAAACTATTTCTTTCTTTCAAAACAGTCTCACGACACGTGTGTTACATTAGGGTAGAGTTCTGAAGAGAACGACACTTTTACACTAATCTATATGTCGGAGGAGTGACTCATTTAAAAGTGAACGATATCAGAGTTTTTCCAAATCTGGTTTCAAAAATATTACAATGATCTGACTAGAACTAGGGAGGGAAATGCATCTGAAGAACTTTGATTTACAATTATGTTGCTTCACTATTACTAGCATAAGCTGCCTTGATACATGGAAATTAAATAGAGAAAATAAAATATTGATTGATTAAAAAAAGACATTCAACATCATTATATCAGCATTCAATAGATCAAATTACTTCTTGCAATTTGGTGGAGTAACGGAAAACAGTCCCTTATTTACGAAATGTTCTAGCTGATTTCACACAAGTTAACTCTTAATACTGGCAGGAATAGATTAGGGTTTAGTACTGAAAATTGCTTTATTTCTGTACATTGTTCACAACTTCAGAAAAAAACGGAGATTAACTAATGGGGTGTGTATTTTGGTTAATTTTTCCTTAATTTTCCTTTATTCTTTCTTAAACTTTCTAGCCAATTCAAAATGAGCAGCACAGTTCAAGCACAATGACTTAAGACAAAGATTACAGTGCATGTTTATATATTTTTAATTATATCAGCAGCAGTTATGTTAAGACTACTGAAGCATCCCATAAGTTTCAGTGACCTCTGCTTCTTATTTGGCTGAAGTAAAGGTAGTGAGACAAGTTCAGCAGCTAGCGCCAAAGCAGCAGTAGAAAGTAAAAATGATAGTTTGGAAAATACATGCATCTTGTATGAAATGCAGCCACAGTGTCATATATAATGAAAGGGTCATTTTGCAGTATCCTGGTGAGCCATTCCAGTACCTAAAAGCTCATAGTGAAGAGAGTGATCCAACCGGTTTGGTATTTAGGCGAAGGAAATAGTTATTGAAATGTTTTAGTATTTTCCATTCCAGATCTTAAAAACAAAGTCACTGTAATCACTTCAGAAAATAATATTGTTTTTATAACCTCTTTAAATCCAAGTTAGTCAATTTTTAAAAATATGAGTTAATTATTTAGTCATTCCTTCAGAAGGTCAAATGCGGGTCTTTCTGTTCACTAACGTCTAGCTAACTACCTCCCATTACATCTAATCCGTCTAAGAAAGTGGAAGTGTGTCATTGTTTAGTGACGAAGAGGAGATAGGGATATGGTTGTAGCGTATAAAACTACACATCATATTCATTACCAGTCTAGCTCTAATAGTCCCGATGCCTACAGCCATACCACCCAGAGCTGTGATTTCATCAAATCTCAGATCAAGCAGAGTTAGGTTAACTGTAGGTGCTGCAAGAAATGACGATGATTCCTACTGAGTCAGTACGAAACCAACACCCAAGCATGGTGATTCTGGGCATGGTGTTACCTTTCAAGTGGAATGTAAAACAGAGTTATTAACTATGTGAGGCAACTAAAGAGCTCGTAGCCTTTTTGTAAGAGTAAGGGTAGTTAAAGGTGTACTTTCAAAAACGTGAGAAATGTCAATAACTTTAAAGCAACTGAACCTATTTACTTCAAACTTCGGTCGATTTTGTAGGGTTCATCGAGCTCTAGAAACAAAACATTTTCAAGAAAAATAAGGGCTTGTCTACATAGAGGCTTAGTGCATGGTTAGCCATGGTGTGAACATACAGTGCACAAATTCACCATATGGATCCTGTGGAAGGTATACTTTATGTGCAGCAGGCTCATGCTGTGTAGATTTACACCCTCGGTTGCCATCGTCATGTAGACGCACCCTAAAGTCAGTAGTATTAAAGAAGTTACAAATATTTGATGACAGCAAACCCTAGGAGTATCTTAATTTGCTCTGTACTGATAAGTTACTAGACGCGTATCTTGTTATGTCAATAAAGTTACTGAAATTGAAATATCCAAACCTATAAAATGTTTATATTAATATAAATATTAAAATCTTATAGTAAAAAACCAATCACTGGTTAATAAAATACAATTAGGCTGTTTTGAATTTAGATTGAATCTAATAGTTAATGTATATAATTGCTAAGTATTACTTAAGTTTCTTGTAGACGTTAACTCAATAAATCTTAAAACATCTCTAAGAAGTAGGTTAGTACTGACAGCTCCTTCTCCCCTTGTATGTTTTGATAAACCAAAGCAGAGAAGTTCAATGATTTGTGAAGGCCTATATAGTCTGTCAGAGCCAGGTTTAGAACTCAAGAATTCATTCTCATTCCTGTACTAAAAGCACTGGCTCGTAACTCTCTCACATTAAAAATATATTTTGAACGAATAGGAGAGAAAAAAAGATCAAAACACATCTTAAGTACAGCTATTGTTACTCAAAGTCACAGCAAGGGGCTTCAATCTTATTTCACACACAAATCAGATCAACTGAAATGAAAAATGCATTATACATTTTATACAACCAGTTCCAAGCTTTGGTAGCTGCTAACCCGCTATGTGTATTACCAGTGATGTACATTTTATATTTTATATTAAAAAACAGAACAGTATGAGGAGGAAATATTACACACTTTCATTTTCTTTTCTTAGGAACCTTAAAAAAAAAAAGATTGAAAACATATAGTAAACTGGAAAGTTAATGAATTCATAAGCAATTCTTTGCAGCTATGAAGTATTCTCCCAGCCTAAACTGTGAAAAAGCCTAATATATGAAGATTCAAGGATATAGATTTTAGAAGCACTTTAATGTTAATACACCAGCATTTATTCCAAGCACTCTGATCATATATTTATTCCAAGCACTCCGATCATATATTTTACCTGAAATTTTAAGTGATGGTTAGACTTCTTTGTTATTGTTAGAAACCAGGCCATGTTAATTTCAGGCTGAAGCCATTATACAGGGATATCTTCAGATTGCAGAAACTGCAAAATTGAATCAGGACAATTTTGTTTTGAGACCCCCAAGAAATCTCTCTCTGTGTGCTGTAGGAGGGGCTGCTGGCCAATCAGTAAGTAGCACTCTTTCTTCTTTCTCAGCAATGGAACCACTGGCTCAACATGTTAGAGGGCACAATGCTAAGGTATAGTACTACTCTTATTTAGTATTTATATTGAAATAGGCCAATCTGGTCAGGGCCTCCTGGCGCTAGCCACAATACAAAGTTATTGTAAATGACACCCCTGCCACCCAGAGCTTACAATCTAAAACCCAAAGCATGATAGGTGGATAAGACATATTGGGTGGCGGAGATATTGCAATAAAAAAAACATTTATGCACAATCCACCACTCACCTAGTCAATGATCAGACTGAAGTCTTCCATATGCATCATGGCATAAGGGAGTTTTCAGAAGTAATAAGGTTAAGGTAGTGGCTTTACAGATTTTGACCAGGAGTCTGCAGTTGTCTTTACCTATGTTTGGAAAGTATTTAATATGGGGGGCATTAACCAAAGTATAGTGGATGGAGCACTGAACTGAGGCTCGAGACCTGGGTTCAATTCCCCATTCAACCGTAGACTTCCTGCGTAACCCTGGGCAAATAATCTAATCTACCTTGTGCTTCACTTTGCCATCTCTAAAAATGGGAATGGTACTTTCCTACTTTACAGGGGAATTGTGAAGATAAATGGATTAATAAATGTAGACATCAGTAATTATTGATAAATGTGAGGTGCTCTGATACTGTGCTGATGAAGACCTTAAAAATATTTTTTAAAAAGTCTTGACTACTCATCATTAAAATACCTACGGCACCTTTCATAAACAGAGGTGTAAATTCTAGTGTCTAGGCCAAATGCCCTGCTATTTGACACTATGTTGTCAGTGTCTTTAAACAAATTTCTTAACCTCTCATGTCAGCCTTTATCTGTAAAATTAGGTTAGTCCTTATTTTATATTATGAAATGGGAATAATTAATTATAAATGTTCTTAAATTCCTCAAAGCGTGGAGCACATCTTAAGAGATCATGTGAAGTGCCTCCCCTTCCATTTATGAACATATATCATCCTTCTCACAACTACAACAGTGGCTTACATGGAGACGTAACAGTACACAAGTTTAAGTACATTGAAGACGGCTTAAAGTGCAGAAAGTGTTTTGTCTTTTTTGAAGAAACTGGTCACACACTGTATCCTATGTAGTCACACACTGTATTTTTGTTTTTCATGTCATAGGATCCTATGTAGTTCAAAAACTGACAGCCATTCTAATATTCTATGAATACATTCATCCCATTTTGAACAGGATATACAGCCATACCTCTTTAACAACTCACCACAAAACAGATAACTGGTGTAGGGTGACCAGATGCCCCGATTTTGGGGTCTTTTTCTTATATAGACTCCTATTACCCCCCCATCCTCTGTCCCAATTTTTCTCACTTGCTCTCTGGTCACCCTAAACAGGTGTCAACAGAAATCTAGGGCAAATGTTGGTGAAATCTTTTAAGCTTTCCTTAAAACCTGCGGAAGATTAAATTAACATTCCAAGCTAATTTAAAAGGCCAAATTAATAAATAACTAGTTATGCTGGTACAATGTTGAATTATTCTGGGCCTGTTTCATGCAGGAGGTCAAACTATATGATAATAATAGTCCCTTTTTGCTCAATAATTTATAAATATATGTCAGGAGACATGTGATGGTTATGAACTATTGACCCATAAATGATGTTGCATTGCTTACGTCCAATCTAAACACTTATATAGTAATTTGCATATTTAGTCTGTAATTTAATATATTTCCTAAAAATTTTGACCGGTATCATAGGTTAGCAAGAAATGTTTTATGTATCAAAGTCTTCCGGTGGACACATCTGAGGGGAAAAAATGGGAAAATATTTTCCTCCATAAATCAATCCCTATGATTTAACAGTTTTACGTCTGATGAGACAGCATAGAAGATATCAGAGACAACAGGGCGGGGGGGGGGGGGGAGTATATTCTTTAAAAGAATCTGAGCTTCTTGTTAGTCACAAGTCAGAGATGGGAAGCAGATGCCTCCAGATAAAAGAGTTCAGCAATCAAAGTGGAATGCCCATTAGAGTAGAAGCAAAATCATCTTGCCTATGGTAAAGAGAAAAAGTGAGCATGATGCTTATTTTCAAAACTTGTCTCCCACTTTCTACATGTTCAGTTTTTTTAGGGATGGGAAGGAGTGAAAGGAGGAGGGTAGAGAAGAGACAGTATTGCTTTGAATCCTGATAGTTCCCTTTTGTGCATGTGTTTGCATATTTAGGCATGAGTCTTCCAAATCATAACTAAAACCAGACACAGCTATCCAACCTGTCTGACTACCTTTTCTTCTACTACCGGAATGCATGTGTTCAAGCAGCAGTTAGTTATTCATGTAAAGTCCCTGGAAATAAACACATATGCTAAGTATGTCTAGCACCACTAAAAAAAGCACATCTGATGAATGGATAAACTAACTGCATTTTGTTATTCAGCAATGAAACAGTTAGTGTTAGTTTATTAATTTATTAAGATTTCTCAATTAAGTACACTGTCAAGGTGCAAGAGGGTTTGTTCACACGGTGTCATTTCAGTTTTGCTACAGGTAGAACAAATAACGCCTGCATTGGTTTACATTGTGAAGACTATCCTGGCAACAAGTTCTGGTAAACACAGCAATACTAGTGGTAAGACCCACAACCCTGAATTATGATTATCCCTGATCAACAGTTTTATTATTAGCAATAATAGTGATAAAAGGATTTCATTTTGTTTGCAGATAAAAATGAGGTTAAGAGAAGTACGATTAAATTACTTCTGTTTTACCATGGATATTTTTATGATGATTAAAAATGTATATTCTAACATATCAAAAACAGCTAAGGAAAAATCAATATTATTTTTGTGTAAAAACCTACTGGGAAATCTTCAGTCATTTACCACTCAAAAGAAAATTGAAAAACCTATAAGAAGTTTATATTGCTGTATGTCTTTTAATGTGAGACCTGTCCAATTTATAGAGTCAATCATTGAAGGCAAAATTCTGAGCCCACACCAACACCTTTTACTGAAATGAAGGGGAGTTGCTCATGCCTGATGGCAAAATTTGGCTTTAAGAATTCTCATTGTTAAGTCACTGCTTTTGTTTTTAAATGGCTCAGTGGCATACATTCATTTTGTGCAAAGCTGAAAGCAGTTAAACCCTAATTTTCTAAGCATATTTGTTTTCACAGGGGGAAAATAAAAAGAGAAAGATCTGATTAGCTTCACACCCACCTCCAAATGAAGTCAACTGTACAGCATTCACTGACACGATTGTAGATGATCAAATAACCAAGCAAGTCGGTATGTGCTCATCTCGCTCTGACCTCAAGCAATCACAGGTGCATGTGATCTTGGGCATTTTCGTTGAAAATAATTATAAACTGATTTGTTATAGAACAGAATACGTCCAAACACATAAGGTAACAGCCTTATTCAATACTCTGCTTATACTAATGTATAAATGAAACAAATCCAGATTTTTTTCTAGTTCTTTCTATCCATTCCTATGGAGTAATCTCTCTCAGGGCAAGAAGTCACAATGACTGTCCACCAAAAAATTAAAAACACACACCACCAAGATAGGACCTCAGAGTGAAATCCAACCATATTTTTAAAAAACTTACATAAAGGAGTTTGAAGAACCACACCTATTCCCAAATCTTCATTACTATTTGTATAGTTTTAATTAGCTGGTAAAAAAAAAAAACTTTTGTTTTTAAACACAAAAAGGACAAATTCCTGTTTTTTAAAAAAATCCCCCTTCTCCATCGCTTGCTTTGTGAAAGATCCATCCATATACACAGCCGGGGAAACAAACTAAGGTTCCAAACCTGCAACCAGTTCCACATGGGCAAAACCCTTTGTGCACTTGTGGAGACAACTTACTGACTATACTGATGCTTTGCACATTTACTTGTGCCAATTAAATGACAGGGTTGGAGCCCAGATTATTAGATGGGAATGTGATTATACACAAAATGCTGCCAAATGCACTAAGTAGCAAAATGGGGAAAAATGCACCCCCTCTCTAACATTTTAGGTACAGAAATCATTAGTATTACTTGTAACCATCACAGGAAAAAACAAATCAAAGTGATTTTTGTTTTGTGTCCCTTTAAGATGGTCTCCAAACAAAATTAAGATTCGCACAGACCTTATTGCAGTTAAAAGAAATCTTTAAGGTAACTCTACTCTTCCCCTACCTCTTCAAGAAGAATGATCAATTTACATAGCATTTCACCATGTAAGATTTGTCCCAAATTGAGGTTAGCCAAGCACATACGAGAGAAATCTAAACATTCTAGGCTCAGATATTGTAAAATGTTCAAATTGTAAAGGAACAAATGTATTTTTTCCAACAGTGCACAGGAGAACTGCTGCAGTTTGGGATAGAATATAAACCCCATTTTCTCTCTTCTTCCCCTTGCATTCTAGGAGTCAGATAAGATGTCCCCAGAAAAAACTGGAAGTAGCAGGAATTTGGGAATTTTGTAAAGGCGAGAAGCAGCAGGAAAATCCCTGTATAGATTAGACCTACCCTAGAAAAAATACCTTCTCTAAAGGGTTTGAGGTACTTCATTATTCATATCAATTCATGGCTGGATGTGTCTTTGAATGGAGCTTGTGTTGTATGAATTACTTTCTTCTGAATATTTAACTGAGTCCATCAAACTCATCTCCTATTCAGCTTCTCAGTGGATACACTTCTGGGTTACTCAACTATTGTTATGTACACATTCAAGACAATGCATGGATTTCAATAACAGTGAACATGGGCCACACCCTCCCCCCCATCCCCCTCACAAAAAAAGTTTACATTTATCACAACCCCTTGAAAACAAACTTTAAAAATGCCCAAACAGATTCAATTACAAATAGAGTTTTTAAATTCAGATAGGCAGATGTGGTTTTTATTCATCCAAACAAAAGCAAGAAATTAATTATTTGTTTTACAGCCAACTTATTTTCTTGATCTCATGGAAATAAATCTGTTTAAGCTCCAGAGTACGCTCAGATAATCAAACGGGGGTGGGGGAGAGGCTATATAAATTTTGATTAAAATAAATAAATACTTCAATATGCAGCACTTAATTTTATTATTTGCTTCAGCAGTTAGACATCCTATTTCTTCATTAATTTGTTGATTTTATTCACATGAATCTATAGCAGGCCTACCTTGAAATCTGTCTACCATTAAGACAGAAACAATAAGTTTTTTTAATTGCTAAGCAAATGCTTATAAATTAAGGAAACAACATTTTTTATGTATCCCTGAGGTCTCTATAGCCTAATGGCCTCGGAAGATTTGGTAAAATTTTTAGTAGCCCCATTAAATAAGAACATATTTAGGTCATGTAATAATTAGCCATTTTCCTCCCAACAGGTATTGCCTTATTTGACCTCATCTGAAACATATTATGAAGAAAAGAAAATCCATTAGTGGGTAACCTTTCAAGGAATTTTCTGTTAACTGGCTTTGAAATCAAATGCACTAGCCAAATGATAGAGATCAGCAACAGACCATTATAATATTAAAACATTTACATAATTAGCACCGGTTTCAACTTTCTAACCATCAAACTGAGCATGCCAGTACTTCACGGGAACAACAGATTCTACTTAAAATAATAATTATAATCTTTTGGGAACAATAGACCATGGTGATTTTCCTTAATTTCTAAACAATTATTTAGAGAAGACTACTGTTAACTAAAAGAAAGAGGGGGAAAAGCTGATGTATCTACACTAGCATCAGCCCAATATTTCTGCACTTATCTGTCAGTAGCAGGGATACTTGCAGTGTGTAGTTCTAAAGCATCTCTATTGGGCAGATCAATCTGGGAATTGCTCCGGTTTTACTGTACTTCTGAGATATGTTTATAATTAGTGGGAACAGTGCCCAAAGAGTTTCAACTTGCTACCACTGAATTTGTACAGGCTCACTATTTGAGAATTGAAAACAGAACCACAAAATCATAGAATATCAGGGTTGGAAGGGACCTCAGGAGGTCATCTAGTCCAACCCCCTGCTCAAAGCAGGACCAATCCCCAATCAAATCATCCCAGCCAAGGCTTTGTCAAGCCTGACCTTAAAAACTTCCAAGGAAGGAGATTCTACCACCTCCCTAGGTAACGCATTCCAGTGTTTCACCACCCTCCTAGTGAAAAAGTTTTTCCTAATATCCAACCTAAACCTCCCCCACTGCAACTTGAGACCATTACTCCTTGTCCTGTCCTCTTCTACCACTGAGAATAGTCTAGAACCATCCTCTCTGGAACCACCTCTCAGGTAGTTGAAAGCAGCTATCAAATCCCCCCTCATTCTTCTCTTCTGCAGACTAAACAATCCCAGTTCCCTCAGCCTCTCCTCATAAGTCATGTGTTCCAGACCCCTAATCATTTTTGTTGCCCTTCGCTGGACTCTCTCCAATTTATCCACATCCTTCTTGTAGTGTGGGGCCCAAAACTGGACACAATACTCCAGATGAGGCCTCACCAATGTCGAATAGAGGGGAATGATCACGTCCCTCGAACTGCTCGCTATGCCCCTACTTATACATCCCAAAATGCCATTGGCCTTCTTGGCAACAAGGGCACACTGCTGACTCATATCCAGCTTCTCGTCCACTGTAACCCCTAGGTCCTTTTCCGCAGAACTGCTGCCTAGCCATTCGGTCCCTAGTCTGTAGCTGTGCATTGGGTTCTTCCGTCCTAAGTGCAGGACCCTGCACTTATCCTTACTGAACCTCATCAGGTTTCTTTTGGCCCAATTCTCCAATTTGTCTAGGTCCCTCTGTATCCTATCTCTGCCCTCCAGCGTATCTACCACTCCTCCCAGTTTAGTATCATCCGCAAATTTGCTGAGAGTGCAATCCACACCATCCTCCAGATCATTTATGAAGATATTGAACAAAACCGGCCCCAGGACCGACCCCTAGGGAACTCCACTTGACACCGGCTGCCAACTAGACATGGAGCCATTGATCACTACCCGTTGAGCCCGACAATCTAGCCAACTTTCTACCCACCTTATAGTACATTCATCCAGCCCATACTTCTTTAACTTGCTGACAAGAATACTGTGGGAGACAGGGAATCGACCTTCCCTGATCATTAACACTGCCCTGAAAGTGTTTCTCCCCCTTACTTTTATTCAGATTGAAGAAGAAATATTCTACTACAGCAGATCTAAATAATACTAATGTATATTAATGTTAACTTAACTCACCTCTAAATACCAAGAAAAATAAATCTGTATTACTAGAACAACAGGTTGGCACATTAATACCTTGTGATAAGATTATTCTGTCTCCTTCAGAAAACACAAAGTGCTGTGCCTGAGTACATTTCTTATTTACCCTGGGTACATTTCAAGAAATCTAACTGCTTGTATAACATACTATGAAAAGGCTCGTATAATGGAGTAAACACAAAGCACAGGAGCCTGGACTCATTTTAATACATTAGTAGTTAAAACGGTTATTTTATTTTAACGTCTTAAATATCATAACCAATGCCCTCAATATAAGATTTTATTTGGAAAAAAAATCCATAGGATCTTGCTTAAAAGAACAACCAAGAACTTACACTCTGATTGGGTAGCCAAATTCATTGCTTTTATTGAATAGGGAAAAATACCAAGAACCATTGCTTTGACCTTATAACACCCTCTTTGCATCCCTCCACTGGCTCCCCCTTCTCTATCGTATTAAACATAAGCTACTGGTCTTCACTTTCAAGGCTCTTTGCAACCTATCCCCACCCTACCGATCAGCTCTCATTCACTATCAAGATGTCGACACCCACCTTCAATCAGCCAACACCACCAGCCTCCATTACCCACTTGTTAAACTTTCAATCAAGCACCTTTATGCTTTCTCCCATGCCATCCCTCACATTGGGGAGAAGCTCCCTATAAACATCTGCAAAACATCATTATCCTCCTTCAAATCCCTCTTTAAAAGTCACCTTTGCCATGATGTCTACAAAAAACTTGACAAAGGATAGGTTGATGGTGTATGTCAAGACCACTGCCTATCATGCCGACTCCTGGCACTCTCAGTCTGTTGTCTCTTGTCTTATACTTAGATTTTAAGCTCTCTGGGTAGGGACCATCATTTATTCTGTTTGTACAGCACCTAGCACGATGGGGTCCCAGTCCACAATTTGGGCCCCTACATGCTATGGTAAGGAATTGCTTTCTTAAGAAATACAAATAAGAATGGAGAAAGAAGTTGTGTTCAACTTATTAAATAGTTTCACCTCATAAAAGCAGCATGACACCTTTTTGTTTAATGTACTCAGTCAAAGCTGTCTAATCTAAATCGGTGTGCAATATCTTCTGTTATGCTGATAATCTATTAACAAATAAATAGATTTGTTCTCAAGTCTAGTAACTAGCAAAACAATTTCTATGTAAAAACTGTGTATTAACTAAATCAAAGTGCTACCATACTGACAATACTTAATAGATTCATATAGCTTGTTTGAAGAGAAGGAAGGTGTGGGTAAAGAGCATGTCTGAGAGTCAGGAGATCCAGGTTTACATTCCTATCTCTGCCAAAGACTTACCTTGGGCAAGGTCATGAAACAGTCAACCCCATAAAATGAAAGACTCATCTACCCACAATAATTGTTCATAAACATTTGATTTCCTGCAATGGAAGTTGCAACAGAAGAGCTTTACCAAACTTCCACCTATCCTGCTCCTGCTTTCTCCCCTCCCAGCAGATTCACAGAAATATCTATGGGCAAAATCCTGAAATCTTGACTCAGTTGTCAGTCAGAAAATGGGAGTAAGTACCAAGTAAAAACCTCAGGATCTGACCACATGAATCCTAGCACACTGGCTGAAGGAAAGAAACAACGATAGTTCATCATGGAGCAACAGGGTGTCACCAACATTTAGATTGTCTGGGAACCTGAAAATAAACTAATTGCTTGAGCAAAAAAAAAAAAAAAAAAAAAAGGCTCACCAAAATAAATCAGCCAGAATAAAGAAAACAAGACCCTCTCTCTCTGATTGTGAACACTGTATAAGTAAGAAATTCCCCCTTAACACACAACACTTTACGGTGAATGGAAGGAAACACATTTAGCAGGCTATGTTAGCACACTGTTCTTAAACATACACAGCAATGGGACCATTAGTTTAACAGATCACCATTTAAAAAAACATATTCCTTGTCAGTGTGCTTGTGTAAGCTCGAACAGCATGCACAGGCCTATTTCTCACTCCCTTAGTTGTAGCATAATTATCTTCTCTCTATGCCTGTCCAGTAGCTATTAATGTAATAAACATACAGAGGGTCTCTCTCTCTCTTTGTATGTGTAAGGTTTAACGTGAATATCTAAAAAGCTTAAGACTAAAGGGAAAACTCTCTTAATTACTATGAACACACCCACAGTAAACAGTAATTCTTTAGCTATTTTTTAATTGACACAGTACTATGTAATATGACTAAAATAACTAAAATTGGAGCAATGGCAGATCCATCCACTACATATAGCAATTACAGGGTATTTTTGGTTGTTCGTGATGTTGTTAATCTCGTCCCTTTAATTATGCCCACTTTTCTTATGCCACCCACAGGACCATTTTTAAGATTCTTGTTCCACTAAAGAGTTAGCTTTTAGAGTGATGAGTTCATTAATTTCTTTTGTACATGATACTACGTAGAGAAGTAAAGAGAAATAATGCAACAGGACCTATAAGAAAAGTTCAGTATTTTATGGTCTACTATTTGAATTTAGATAGCCTCTGTCAAATCAAGTAGTTCAAACCCTGATTATCATCCATTTTAAAACAAATTTGGAAAAGAATTTAATCTCAATTTTAAATGCTTATTTCAGGATATTTTCTTCTCCTTAAGAATCCACTCTTTCAGCCCCAAAAGGTATCTCTCACACAAATCAGTAAAGAAAAAATCATTATAATCAATCTTGTAAAATACAATTCTAAACAATGAAGTAACATTTTTAAAGGAACTCCTATCAAAAGGGGTTCTTACTAACAGAAAGTGGGATCTATCTAAACTCCTGACCTCCTCGGCTTTTTAGTCTATTCTATGAATATAGTATATAATAATTCAACATCACAGAATCACAGAATTGGAAGGGACTTTGAGAGGTCATGTAGTCCAGTCCCCTGCACTCAAGGCAGGACTAAGTATTATCTAGACCATCCCTGGCAGGTGTTTGTCCAACCTGCTCCTAAAAATCCCCACTGATGAAGATTCTACAACCTCCCAAAGCAATTTATTTCAGTGCTTAACCACTCTGACAGTTAGGAAGTTTTCCTAATGTCCAACCTAAACCATACAGTTGAACCCACTCAAACTGACAACTCATGAGTTCAAAAGGTTTGCTCAGTATCCACCAGGGAACATACTATTTCCAATCTCAGTAAAATCTCAGACCTGGGTGACAGCTATGTACACTTTTCTGAAACTCATTACTGCAAATTAAAAACAATTATTAATTAAAAAAAGAACTAGCATCTCCTGAAATCAGAGTTGTTAGATTACATAATTGATCACCTGATGGCATATTCTATCCCATATTAGTAAAGTCTCTTCAATATCACACTGCTCTGTTCAAACAGAAAAAATAAAACCACGATGTAATATAAATCAATGTTCATCCAAATAGGGCAATGGATTATTAGGTGATTATTTATAACCCTGTGTTTTAGTATAAAAGGGTCCTGACACAACAGAAGAGAGTTTGCAGTAAACTGTTCCACTGTGACTCCAATGAGAAGGACAGGGGGGAATAAAAGGGCAGGCTTAAAAAAGTTGTATAACTTTATAAATGAATGTGAGACCACGACATTAAATATTAAAATGGTGACATATGAAGTCTGGTTCTAACGCTGTAAAAGAGATGTTTTGTGATCCATGTTTAGTGACGCTCAGTGGCTTGTACATCATAGCTGTTCAGTTTACAAGTGGAGGGCTTTGTAACTGCCAGCCCAGAAAACCCACCATGAGACATGAAAGGCATACTGGGGTATTTCTTGCTCATGCTTCATTACCAGCAATAAAGCTGCTACAATTGGAATTCAGTTAACAAGTCTGTTGATGATGCATGAGTCACAATAAAATCCAACCCATTCTCCCTTAGGTGTCATGATTCTGCAGGGATAAAAGGAGTAAATAACAGTAACAACTTATTTTAGTCACTCAAGTCAGCAGAAAGACAGATCATCTTTTGGATAAGAAATTTTTACTCAGTTCATGTCTGCACTTTGAGCAGCTATGTTGAATATTGCAATCCCCCATCCTCCCTGAAGAGGGAGATGGGCTATCCCTGTGTCTGTGTGTCTCTGAGGCTTAGGAAAGGGAAAAATTCCTAGGCTAAGTGACTTCGTTGGAAAAAAAAAATCCTTAGAGTGTGTTAGAGAAGAATCCCCATGAACTCTGAGAACCAGGAGAAGAGGAATGGGTTCTGGGCTTCTAACTACGCAGATAGCATGGAGTGGAGGTGACAGAAGAGACAAGAGATCATCAAGATAGCCCCAAACAAACACCAAAACTGATACCCCATTTCTGAAAGAGGCCCCAAATTCAAACGTGGGTGAATGCCAATTTGAGACAACCTTGAATTTCCCTTAATAAGTTTCCATGAAGAATCAATGTTTGCCTGTACTTCAGTTCAAAGGTGTTTCACTGACAACTCTAACATCTAAATAAATCAGTTCAGTTTCAATTGCCATGAGTAGACCTGTGCCAAATTTACTGTTATTGGTTCCCACACTTTCAGTTAACCACAGCCATCAGGTTCATTTCACAAGCCCTTCAAGTTTGATTGTATTCTTGGGTTTCTCCAAAACTTCCGTCATTCACTGTAAAACTAGAAAATTTCATCATCCGGTCCTTCAACCAAGACCCAGTGTTCCCTGGGCAGGTCCAAAGCCCCAATTTTACCCAGAGCTGTCTTCTAAGAGAGGGGATAGCCCAGTGGCCTTCACCTCATTGCCCTCCCCTCTCCTCAGATACTATCGGAATAGCCTTCTCCTTCGATCATGAGCCTGTGAATGAGAGGCCAAGTACTATAGGGCCTCTGCCCCCAGATCCAACCATTAACTTCTGTGTATCAAATCCCCTTTCTGCAGCAGGACTGGGAGATGTTCCTCCATCCCAGCTATTGCCTCCTTTCTGGTCCTTGCTTCACTCTGGATTATGTCACCTATGGGTATACTTGTGCAGGGTAAGGGAGCAGGTCTGCCTTACTGGACCACTTAAAACACTGTATGGAACAGAAGGCCGACTGATCAGTTCTCGGAGGTGCCACAAACTGACAGAATTAGTTGGAATGGAGGAGGGGGGAGACCTTATATATTTTGCTTTGGGTTTTTAACGGAAAGTTTTACATGGTTCTACAGCGTATGTAAATACATAGAGGCAGACTGTGTACCTTGCAATACACAGAGTATTTTATTATTCAGTTAGCAATTAAAGTTTGGGGATATTCTTAAAGTATTGCTTTAGAAGTTCTGTATCTACATTTTGAAAGATCTAGAATAATGTAAATTTAGTGACAAAACAAAGAGTACAGTAAGAATTTAGAATTAAGGGCTGGCTCACAGATGTATTATAACTGTGCTCTCATTTGGCAGAAAGTCTAACAGGTTCCTCCTTGACCTGCTTCACAGCAGTACACTTCATAAAAGGTATTTTTAGGTCCGCATGAAAGTGCAAGACCTACTTGAGTTAGTAGAGTGAGGAAGAACTGAACAAGCTCTGAGGCTTTTTTTTTTTTTTTTTTTTAAAGGAGGCATATTTGTATCAGGAAAGTGCAAACGTGCTACCTGTGCATTCAGTTGGTCATATTTATTAGTTAAAATAATTTTTAAAAGAGGAATAAGAAAACATTTTAATAAGTAATCTAGCACGTAATGGGCCAGACACAAATATAAATATAAATATATATATATACATACACAGAGAGAGAGACAGACAGACAGACAGAGAGAGGAACAAGTGTGCATTGACAAGGAAATAGAAAAGAACTATTAAATCATCTGGCCTATCTCAAATTTCTGTGATACAATACAGACCTTTTTCTTTTGTAAAATGTCAGTGTATGAATACTTAAAGCTTATGAACAGATCTGCTAAGCCTGTTTCCTGCTTTCTCAGTGTTACTCTTACAGATAGCAAGACAGAGAGGGAGCAATATCTAAAGATGATTTAAACACACAGACAGTGGTGAAAATATGTAAAGAAAATATTTTAAAATATTTCACTGATAAAAACTAACCACATTTAAAACCACAGCAATGATGTAACTCAAAGTGACAAGCCTGGGAGTTGAACAGAGATAGTCATAAACCTATATAAACAATTCTTACTCAGTGTGACAGACACATCAGACTTTATAGCAGTAGCTATAACACATCCCAAAGTCTCAGCATAGCTTCAGATTGCCTGTTTTTTGTTGATATATGGCACAACCTTTACTTAAAATTTGCTTTTTTCTAGTCAACTTTTACTCTTGTCCAAAATAAAAAGGCCATTACTGTATTACTAAATGTCAGCTAACCAGTAACAAAAAATGACACCATGACACAAACCTGTCTCTTTAAGAGTACAGTATGAAATAAGCTATCTTGGACTATCTATATAGAGTACATGTACTCCAGATAAAGGTCAAATATTTGATAGACAGCTGAAATAGTGTTAAAAAGAAAGAAACTGAAGTAAAAGAGTATGCTGGAGAGGGAAAATAATAAATACTAAGCAACAAAAGAACAAAAAACAAACACAGACTCAAAGGTACAGAACCTTACTTTAAGATAAGTAAACCCAAGCAGCTGAAAGTACCAAATAACCTACAGTTTTGTAAAAGCGGACAAAAATGAAACCAGGAAGTACTGGAAAGTATTTTAAATTAGAGAGATTTACCTATACTCTAAGTAAGTTCAACAACTATGTTTGGTAAACACCGTATTTAAGTTCTTTACAGCGTGGAGAAACAAGTAGAGACAAAACCTTCAGAACAAGATTACGTGTAACCACAGGAGGACTTGGAAAGTATTTTTACCTTTGTGTGCGACGCAGCCTGTTTCCACTCCTCAAATGAGGCAAGGTATAGTTTGAGAGGACAGTCCAAAAATTTGGATCAGACATATCCAGTCCCTTCTTTTCAGTTCACTAAAAGTTCAAAGACATGATACCAAAAAAGAAAAAAAAATCCCCAATTATCTGATCACTTGCTGCAAAAATGTGTTAACATTAACTCTGATCTCAAGAGAAACTTTTTAGTGTAACTGAGAAGCAGTGTCCTGTTGGGTTATCTAATTAGTATACAACTGCTTCCCCAAAGGTTCAGTAAACTTTTCCTCTCTAACATGCGCACTGCCTGGCTAGAAACAATAATTACAATAGTTTAGCCCCACCTTCTGCTGAAAACGCTGTCTCTGTGTGTGATTCAGCCCAAGGTACTTTGTCATCTGTTTAGCAGATACCATTCAGATCTACCCAGAGGGGGAGTAGCACATTTTATACTTTCAACTCATCCCTTTATTTATCTTGTTTTAAAAAAGCAATTGTCTGGTTTACAAAAAATTCTTACAAATAATATATTTACTTTCTACTTGCCTTTTATAATAAAAATATTTTGAAAAATAAAAATTCCATTCACTTCTTCCCATCCCCACAAATACTTTTAGAAATAAGCTAATCTTTGAGAGTCTTTTCCAAGACTTAAACCTGTCACCTTTGATCTCATCTTGCTGCTTACCAAGGGGCTGAGAATGAAGTTGAGAGCTCCTGTATTACAGAAAATGAAAAGACACTGCATTCTTTAATCTTTTCATCACAGTTAAACACTTCACACACCACTTTAGGCAGCAGTGACGGAACGCAACATGCAGCAACGGGGGCGCGCACTCTCACACACTTCCTTTGTGGATTATTCTGAAGTTTAGAGTAGAAACAGCAGCCTCGAGTATTTATTGTACTTACAAAGATGAGTAAGAGGTACAGAAGTGTGTGACTCAGGAGCACCTTATGTAGTGAGCTACACCCTGCTGACGGCCAAGATGCATAATTTGGCATAGCTAACACACACATTGTTTGTTCTACAAAAATACAAGCCACATACAGGTTTCAGAGTAGAAGCCGTGTTAGTCTGTATCCGCAAAAAGAAAAGGAGTACTTGTGGCATCTTAGAGACTAACCAATTTATTTGAGCATAAGCTTTCGTGAGCTACAGCTCACTTCATCGGATGCATTCAGTGGAAAGTACAGTGGGGAGGTTTATATACATAGAGAACATGAAACAATGGGTGTTACCATACACTCTGTAACCAGAGTGACCACTTAAGGTGAGCTATTACCAGCAGGAGAGTGGGGGACGACGACACACCTTTTGTAGTGATAATCAAGGTGGGCTATTTCCAGCAGTTGACAAGAACGTCTGAAGAACAGTGGGGGGTGGAGGGGGCGAATAAACATGGGGAAATGGTTTTACTTTGTGTAATGACCCATCCACTCCCAGTCTCTATTCAAGCCTAAGTTAATTGTATCCAGTTTGCAAATTAATTCCAATTCAGCAGTCTCTCATTGGAGTCTGTTTCTGAAGTTTTTTTGTTGAAGAATTGCAACTTTTAGGTCTGTAATCGAGTTACCAGAGAGATTGAAGTGTTCTCCAACTGGTTTTTGAATGTTATAATTCTTGACGTCTGATTTGTGTCCATTGATTCTTTTACATAGAGACTGTCCAGTTTGACCAATGTACATGGCAGAGGGGCATTGCTGGCACATGATGGCATATCTCATATTGGTAGATGTGCAGGTGAACGAGCCTCCGATAGTGTGGCTGATGTGATTAGGCCCTATGATGGTGTCCCCTGAATAGATTATGTGGACACAGTTGGCAACGGGCTTTGTTGCAAGGATAGGTTCCTGGGTTAGTGGTTCTGTTGTGTGGTGTGTGGTTGCTGATGAGTATTTGCTTCAGGTTGGGGGGCTGTCTGTAAGCAAGGACTGGCCTGACTTCCAAGATCTGTGAGAGTGATGGGTCGTCCTTCAGGATAGGTTGTAGATCCTTGATGATGCGTTGGAGAGGTTTTAGTTGGGGGCTGAAGGTGATGGCTAGTGGCGTTCTGTTATTTTCTTTGTTGGGCCTGTCCCCATTGTTTCGTGTTCTCTATGTATATAAATCTCCCCACTGTATTTTCCACTGAATGCATCCGATGAAGTGAGCTGTAGCTCACGAAAGCTTATGCTCAAATAAATTTGTTAGTCTCTAAGGTACCACGAGCCACATACATTCTGCCTTAAATCAATAACCACAGTAAGAGGTGCTTATAGGTTCAAGCCTATCCCAACAAACCTGATATTACAGGTACCTAATTAATTATTTTCAGCATGGCTGCCTGCAACTACGTAAACCATATTTTTAACATGAAAAGCTGTGGCACCTGTCATGGGGGTGGATGTGCAACATACTGATAGGAAAGGCTGCTGGCTCCAAGCCCATACTACCTACCATTTCCTCTTTTGACATAAACAGACATATTGCAGTGCAGGGTGTGACAGAAGGAAGAATCTGCAGCTCCACGCACAACCTTTTACTTGGTATTTAATACATTAACGTGCATATTTAAAAATAATAGTCCAAGACCATAAACTTGAGCTTAAAAAGAGAACTGGATGGATTTAGCATTGGTGAAAGGCATTGGCTTAACAATCCTGGCAAATGAAGTCCTCTGTTTACCATGAGGACAAGTTTCTGACACACACTGCCCTACAAGCAAGCCTCTTACTTGATGTGGGTGGGGAAGTAGTGAGAGAAGACTAACTATGAGTAACCGGGAAAGTTCAGTCTCCATGACCCAAACATTCTCGGCCTCTACTGAGTCTGCTAATTGTGTCAACCATGGTAGTGACCTTTTGGCCTCAGATCTGGATATGAGATCCATCAAACTCACCTCATTTAATGATGGCCACTAAACACAGGCACCATGAACAGACCATCCCAGAAATCACTCTTCACTGGCTCCCACTGAATAGAGAGTCCAGTTCAAAGCCCTCCATTATTTTGGTTCTGCTACCAAAGATTGCCTCCCTTCCACAACCCTGACCTTCAGAAAGAGCTACATTCCACCCAAAATTAATCTAGATTATGAAACTACTAGCTACAAAAGATAACCATTTTCAGAACTAAATGAATTTTGGATTCAAACTTAAACTTCCTGAGGAAAACCAACACATATGCCACACCACAGCCAGACATTTAAATAAAACCGTATGAACAACTAATCAAGCTGCTTCTCCTATATGTAGGGAGTTCAAATGATTGTTATTTCAATTTTTAAATGAGTAGCAAACATTCAGATATTACGGGGATGAGGGATTGCACATAGACATGTAGATGAAGGGGTAGAGTAGAGAAAAGTGCAACAGAATTCAAAGACTGTTATACGAATTTTATTGCTTGTGTAAGGCACCATAGTGGAGAGCTCAAGTCCTCTCTCCTAGGAAAAAATACAGTGAGTTTAAGGGTGGTGAAGTAGAAGTAGAAATAATGACCTGTCGATATACCTCTCAACCGTGACCTGGAGAAGCTACTCTTGAAGTCCACCTATACTACAGAAGAGCACCATTTCAGGGTCTAATAGTGCAGTCGATCCTGCCAGTGCCATTTATTCCTGCTACATTTCAGTAAGTCCACTTTAAGCAGCTTTTTTAAAAAAAAAAAAAATAGTGCAGAGCATCCACAGACAACATTCACTCCATTTTTTTTTGCTGTACCTGAGCATAGTGGCACCAACTATCCAGCTTCTGGTACAGTTACCTGGAGCAGGCACCTGACATGGTAATAAATGAATATTTAGCAATATATTATTACATATATTCCCTCATAATAGAGCTTGTCAACTTGGAATTAAGTTTGAAAAAACTTGGGGAAAAAATCCCTTTTCTCAAAAATACACAAAGTGACTGAAAGCCTGAAAATTTCAGGCCAAGTTTCCATGTCACAAAAATTTGAAAACAAGAAAATACACAGTTAAGCTCACTCAACCTAGCTCAGCTCTTCCCTGTAAAGCCACACTGAAGACAACCAGAAACTAAAACTACCTAATAATTTCTGAAATGCTTTACTGAGATAATGGATTATAAAAAGATGACATTCCATTTAAGCACAAAATATTAAAAAAGATTATCCTATTTTCCTCCATATATGTACATTAGGAAGCTAAAAACGTCACCCTCAAGCCAGTAAAGATTCCAAGGCAAGTAACCCAGCATTCTTTTGAAGAAAATTAAGTGACCAAAAATAAACATACAAAGACAAGCTTTAGCTGAGAAATATTCCTTTACAATGAAGAGTGCAAAAGCTCAGACTAGTTTTCCAGTGCTGATTTAGATACTGAAAACTAGATAGCTAAATCCAGACAAGCACACATTAAAAATGCATTGTAATAAGTCTATGGCTAGTAGGATTAAAGAAAATAGGAAGGAATTATTTAAATGCATCAGGAACAAATTAAAGGTGGTAAAATTCTCGATCATCATGCAGAAAAAGTAGAAGGATTCAATTAAGATTTCTGTTCCATATTTGGAAAGAAGGATGATGTATTTGTCTTAAATGACAAAGAAATACTTCTTAATCCATCAGTAAATAGGGAAAAAATAAAACAGCAACTACAGAATTTAAATAGTTTTAAATTGGCAGGATTTGATAAGATGAATGGAAGAGTACTAAAACAACTGGCTGAGGAACTCTCAACTATTAATGTTGATTTTCAACAAATCTTGGAACACCTGAAAAGTTCCAGGGACTGGAGAAAACCTTATGTCATGGCAATATTTTAAAAGAGGGTAAACAGAAGGAGTCAGAAAACTATAGGCTGATTAACTTAACAGTGATGCCAGGCAAATTCAAGGAAAGATCAATAAGGCACACAGTCAGTAAAGAATTCATGGATGCTAGCATAATGAATGTCAATCAGTGTGGTTTTATGGAAAACTGGTCTTGCTGGACAAACCTGATGTCTCTTTTCATGAGATTACAAATTTGATTGATAAAGGTAACTGTTGGTATAATAGACTTAGATTTCTGTAAAGCATTTGAAAAAACACCCCCCCCCCCCCGAGCACTGCAAGTTTCAGCACTGTAAAGTGCCAGTGTAGACAGTGCACCAGTGCTGGGACTAACTGAATTAAAAATGGTTTAACAGGTAAATATCACAAAGTAATTAATTGTAAATGGGGTGTTTCCAGTGGGAACTCCAGGGATCTGTTCCTTGCTCTATGCTATTTGCAGTGATATGAAAGAAAATAAAAAACCATTGCTAGTAAATTTGCAGAGGACACAAAAATTAGTGCAGTAGTAAGTAACAGTGGGGATAGGTCAGTTATACAGACCAACCTGGATCATTGGGTCAGGTTGACCCATTTGAACATGTGCTTTAATACAGCCAAATGCAAGGTCATATATCTAGGAACAAAGAGCTTTAAGTCACAATTACATGATGGGAGACAGTGGAAGATTGGACAAATGACCAGGGAAGAGTATAAAAATATTGCTCGGGCATGCAGGAGTGAAATCAGGAAGGCCAAATCACACCTGGAGTTGCAGCTAGCAAGAGATGTTAAGAGTAACAAGAAGGGTTTCTTCAGGTATGTTAGCAACAAGAAGAAAGTCAAGGAAAGTGTGGGCCCCTTACTGAATGAGGGAGGCAACCTAGTGACAGAGGATGTGGAAAAAGCTAATGTACTCAATGCTTTTTTTGCCTCTGTCTTCAGGAACAAGGTCAGCTCCCAGACTGCTGCACTGGGCAGCACAGCATGGGGAGGAGGTGACCAGCCCTCTGTAGAAAAAGAAGTGGTTCGGGACTATTTAGAAAAGCTGGACGAGCACAAATCCATAGGGCCCGGATGCGCTGCACCCAAGGAGAGTGCTGACGGAGTTGGCGGATGTGATTGCAGAGCCATTGGCCATTATCTTTGAAAACTCATGGCAATCGGGGGGAAGTCCCGGACGACTGGAAAAAGGCTAACGTAGTGCCCATCTTTAAAAAAGGGAAGGAGGAGGATCCGGGGAACTACAGGCCACCTCAGTCGCTGGAAAAATCCTCAAGGAATCAATTCTGAAGCACTTAGAGGAGAGGAAAGTGATCAGGAACAGTCAGCATGGATTCACCAAGGGCAAGTCACGCCTGACTAATCTAATTGCCTTCTATGACGAGATAACTGGCTCTGTGGATTAGGGGAAAGCGGTGGACGTGTTGTTCCTTGACTTTAGCAAAGCTTTTGACACAGTCTCCCACAGTATTCTTGCCAGCAAGTTAAAGAAGTATGGGATGGATGAATGGACTATAAGGTGGATAGAAAGTTGGCTAGATTGTCAGGCTCAATGGGTAATGATCAATGGCTCCATGTCTAGTTGACAGCCGGTATCAAGTGGAGTGCCCCAAGAGTCAGTCCTCGGGCCAGTTTTGTTCAATATCTTCATAAATGATCTGGAGGATGGTGTGGATTGCACCCTCAGCAAGTTTGCAGATGACACTAAACTGGGAGGAGAGGTAGATATGCTGGAGGGTAGGGATAGGATACAGAGGGACCTAGACAAATTAGAGGATTGGGGCAAAAGAAATCTGATGAGGTTCAACAAGGACACGTGCAGAGTCCTACACGTAGGACGGAAGAATCCCATGCACTACTACAAACTAGGGACCAAATGGCTCAGCAGCAGTTCTGCAGAAAAAGACCTAGGGGTGACAGTGGACGAGAAGCTGGATATGAGTCGACAGTGTGCCCTTGTTGCCAAGACGGCCAAGACAGTAGGGGCATTGCCAGCAGATCGAGGGACGTGTTTGTTCCCCTCTGTTCAACATTGGTGAGGCCTCATCTGGAGTACTGTGTCCAGTTTTGGGCCCCACACTATAAGAAGAAGGTGGATAAATTGGAAAGAGTACAGCGAAGGGCAACAAAAATGATTAGGGGACTGGAACACATGACTTATGAGGAGAGGCTGAGGGAACTGGGATTGTTTAGTCTGCGGAAGAAAAGAACGAGGGGGGATTTCATAGCTTCTTTCAACTACCTGAAAGGAGATTCCAAAGAGGATGGATCTAGACTGTTCTCAGTGATAGCAGATGACAGAACAAGGAGTAATGGTCTCAAGTTGCAGTGGAGGAGGTTTAGGTTGGACATTAGGAAAAATTTTTTCACTAGGAGGGTGGTAAAACACTGGAATGCGTTACCTAGGGAGGTGGTGGAATCTCCTTCCTTAGAAGTTTTTAAGGTCAGGCTTGACAAAGCCCTGGCTGGGATGATTTAATTGGGGATCAGTCCTGCTTTGAGCAGGGGGTTGGACTAGATGACCTCCTGAGGTCCCTTCCAACCCTGATATTCTATGATTCTATGATCCTGGAAGGCAGTGACACTGAAGAGGACTTTGGAGTCACAGTAGATAACCAGGTCTCAGAGTAGCAGCCGTATTAGTCTGTATCCGCAAAAAGAAAAGGAGGACTTGTGGCACCTTAGAGACTAACAAATTTATTTGAGCATAAGCTTTCGTGAGCTACAGCTCACTTCATCGGATGCATTGAATATGAGCTCCCAGTTCAATGCTGTAACTAAGAGTGCAAAATGTAATCCTTGAATACATAAGCGTGGGAATATCATGTAGGAGTAGGAGGTGGTATTACCACTTTACAAGGCACTAGTGAGACCATAACTGGAATACTGCGTCCAGTTTGGTGTCCACGCTTCAAAAAGGTTAAAAAATTATTAAAAAATTGCTATGGTTTCAGAAAAGAGCTACAAGATTGATTCAAGGTCTGGAAAATTTGCCTTATAGTAAGAAACTTAAGCAGCTTGGTCTATTTAGTTTATTCAAGAGAAGGGTAAAAGCTGACTTCATCACAGTCTACAAGTAAATGGGAAATTTATTTCTGATAACAGTGGCTCTTTAACAGAAAAAGGCAAAACAAGATCCAATGGCTAGAAACTGAAGCCAAACAAATTAAGACTAGAAAGAAGATTCGATTTTTAAAATAGTGATGCTAATTACCCATTAGAACAACTTGCCAAAGGACGTAGTAGATTCTCCATCACTTGAAGTCTTTCAATCAAAGTTGGATATCTTTCTAAAAGGTATGCTATAGTTCAAACAGAAGTTACTGGGTAATGTTCTTTGGCCTGTATTATGCAGGTCAGACTACATGATCATAATGGTCTTAAAAATCTATGAATCAATAAAATGATAATTTTTATGAAAAATGTCTGGTTTTAAAATCCACGAATCAAGGAAATTATTTCATTTTGCCCTATTATAATGTTTGACCTCTTGCTCCCTCTAGTGGTTGATACTGTTGATGTACCACTCACTTATTACCTGTCTTTAATGAATTCAAACATTTTATTCAGTGTGTGAAACACGGTATCCAAATACACTTTAAAAAAATATCAGAATAGACGCGGTGTTCGTGTAGAACATATATCTTCCAAATTTTTAAGAATATCCACTACTATTTATAAATTTCTGTAAATATTACTCTAAGCAGGTGTCATACCAGTCAAAATTCAAATTAACCTCCCACTTTTTTGTTGTATTATAGCTTAATAGAGGTAAACATATTTAAGGAAAGTGACAATCACTTTGTAAAAGGGTCACTGGAGTGCTCTTCATTCACAAGAGATTATGAATTATTAAAAGGATCTGAAACATTAATTAAAACCTAAATATGTTTTGAGCAGAAAATATGCATGTAAATCAGGCAAAACCATTTTTAATTTCTCCTAACTGTGTGTATATATATATATATATATAGTGCTGCCATCCATGTAAATAATTAGGCTGGTATACATTTGCTCTGGCCTGGAGATTGGCTTCTGCTTCTGAGCCAATAAAGCAAATAGGCAGACTAATGACAAAATAAGAGAGAACAATGTCTGATCTTCATTGTTCTACATCATTTCTACAAGTGAGGAAAGCATTACTGTAATTCAGAAATTTTGATTTATGTTGCAGGAAACACTTGCAAGGGAGAGCAAAGAGAGCGCCAGATAAAAATTTCATCAGCTTTCCAAAGTAACCTGGTGCTTGGAGCCAAACTTCAACATCATATTATCAGAAAGGAAATATTTGTATCTATTTTATAACTGCAATATAAACAATTCTGTTTCTATTTTTGAAATGCACTTTTTCAGGACTAAATGGCTTCTTAAGTGTAGCAACTTGGCTGAAGATGGGTAATTAACCACTTTGGCACCTATAATATGTTTGTATAAATCCAATGGTACATTGATGCTGGGGAGAGCTCCCATTCCACCAACATTTCTTGCAATGCCCATGTTTGCATGCACTTCAAGACGATACTCAGAGGTTACAGACCTATTTTATTAAACAGTCCCAACCTGCTTTTAATATTTACACTTTCACCCACACTCCAATGCAGTACCCAGGCACATCTTAACTTGCATCTCTTAAAACCATCTACTATGTTCTTCAAAATATGCAACAATGTATACCTGTGTATCTGCACCTATGATTGAGATTCATTTTATAATTTATCAAGAAAGTTTAGGAGCACGGTACCCATGCTTAGCCTTTACTATACATGTTGTACAACTACGGCGGCCTCCAGACAAGCCATATTTTGTGAACAATTCTGTTGTAGAGTAAAAAACCAAACAAATCTCAAACACACAAGAATAAGTTACATTGCTAACAAAATTGTTTTAGTAGGCTTTAAACTAAAAATGAATAATTATAGTAGCTCACGGCTACACTCCATACTACATATACTTTTCTGTAATATGGAACATCTTCGTTAATGAACCCATGAATACTCTGACACAAACATTTATTTGCTATCTATAGAAAACATGTCTATTATTTCTTCAGGGGAATTGGGGTTTAGATATTAAATTGTCTCGTTTCCCAGATGCCATGAGCAAAAATGGGGCACGCTTTCCTAGGCATACACATTGTGGAATAATCTACAACAAATTCCTAGAGCAGGGCTAATAGATGAATACAGACCCCTAAGCAGAACTAGCCCATTACATTCACCTCCTGTTGCTGAGCACTCCACAGCTGCGGACAATGTCCACGTCCACTTCTAATAGACTTACCAGGCTGAACCCAACCCTCTTCCAAAGCCCGTTAAATTGGAAATCAAGCTGGAAAGAAGATAGGAGAAAGAGACTGGGTATCATTCATGCTAGGGGTCATTCATCTCTGTAGCATTTGGGAATGTTGCTACATGAGTTCTTAATTTCTCATTTTTAAAACACCTGTTTGATGATGTTCCCTAGCTCAGCACAGAGATCCTCACCACAGCTATGAAGCACCCAAATCAGTCAGTCAAACTTTAAATAGACTGAGTGGTAGAAATCTTCAAATTAGCACCAGCTGCTCAGTCTAAAGGAGATCTGCAAAGAAAAATGCATCAGCTGTACAGTTATATGCTAAAGTCCCAAACTGAGAAGATTTTCTAATTCACAGACCGCTGTACCCATCCCACATGACTGCCAACCTGTGCTGTAATGATGACTGCACATCAACCACGGACATCTGTTGGAGCATGGGAATTGACTGATTCTCCCTCACACACTGGCGTGTGCTGTTTTTCTGTTTGGATTATTTATTTAACAAAAATAAATCCTGATTTTTTACTGCAGCAAGTATAAAAAGGATACTAACAACTTTGGAACCTTGGGTGCTATACACGAAGTTACTAGAGCAGCAGCATTTCCTTGATTCTCCCCTGCAGCAGGTTGGGTTCATGTTCCAGCTGACTTCAGTGATGGATTCAGTTGATTCTTCTGTCAACAGAATAGCACGTGATGGAGTATCCTGTGCAGTGGGAGCTGGCAAACTGGAACTTTGGGACACAGGAAATTACACAGGAAAACAATGCTTAAATAATATTATGGGGAAATGCCTGTCTCCATTACCCTTGGAATTTAGGGCACTGAGCACATCGCTTTACAGTCAATACATTCTCAAATCTGTACATGTCATTTTTAAATGACTCTCCTACTCAAAAGCCTAAAAAAATTCCAGTTTTAATAAACCCATGTCCTGCAGTCTGAATTTTCAAATAAAGCCAAATATACGTAGGGTCAGAAGGAAGAAAGCTGAGTTACTGAATCTTCCTGATTCACAGAGGATGAATATTTGAAAGAAACAATTACAGGGACAACTGAGCACAGCATAGTCTCAGGTCTAATTTTTTTTTTAAAAGGGACCAGTTAATTAACCCATCTCTCAACTGATGACAAACCTGATACCATTGCCCCCAAGCAGCATGTACCAAACATAACATGCTGATCTGCTGCATCAGTGAAACAGAGCATCATGGGAGACGGGAGGAATTTATAGAAAAGAGTTTATTTGCCCAGAAACATGAAAGTGAAAATGAACAACCTTCAGATACAATGAACACAAGGAAAATATGGTTGGAGTAAGTGAACGCAAACATGATGAAGGAGATAGCGTTGGAAAAGATGGACGGACTTGTGGGAAAAGTTCTATTCCTGGATCTGCATCAGATTCCATGTGTGATCTTGTCATTTAATTTCCCTGTGACCATCTGTAAAGTGGGGTTAATAATGCTTCCCTACTTCATACGTATTGTGTGAGCTGCTCAGAAACTACTGTGGTGCCAAAGAAAGAAAGAAATGTAGCTAGACAACAGCAGCGGGATTTTTCTCATGCTGGTTTCTACCATGTTTTCTATAATTCTTCTCTCCTGAGGTTATGGGGAAAGGTGCGGCAGGAAGACATGCTGAGCTGAGGAGATGAACATTATCATCTTTTCACCGCATCGAGGACAAGAAAAGAATACTTATGCCTTGTCATAGGCAGGGAGAACTGGCAGCTCTCTCTTCCTCCACACAGAAAACAGGGAAGGGGATGTACAAAGGGTAATACTTCTTCACTTCTCTATGGAGTAAATAGGCAAGTGTGCCTGGTCTGTAGTCAACATCTCAAACACCATCCACTAACTAAAACATGCAAAGCTAAGAGTTCAGGATCAGTACTGTATGTTCCAAATCCTGGCACTGCTAGACCTAAAACGCTTCTATCAGCAATAGCTAAGATTCATAGATATTTAGGTCAGAAGGGACCATTATGATCATCTAGTCTGACCTCCTGCACAACGCAGGCCACAGAATTTCACCCACCACTCCTGCAAAAAACCTCACACCTATATCTGTGCTATTGAAGTCCTCAAATCGTAGTTTAAAGACTTCAAGGAGCAGAGAATCCTCCAGCAAGTGACCCGTGCCCCATGCTACAGAGGAAGGCGAAAAACCTCCAGGGCCTCTTCCAATCTGCCCTGGAGGAAAATTCCTTCCCAACCCCAAATATGGCGATCAGCTAAACCCTAAGCATATGGGCAAGATTCAGCAGCCAGATACTACAGAAAATTCTTTCCTGGGTAACTCAGATCCCACCCCATCTGATATCCCATTACAGGCCATTGGGCCTATTTACCATGAATATTTAATTACCAAAACCATGTTATCCCATCATACCATCTCCGCCATAAACTTATCGAGTTTAATCTTAAAGCCAGATAGATCTTTTGCCCCCACTGCTTCCCTTGGAAGGCTATTCCAAAACTTCACAACTCTGATGGTTAGAAACCTTCGTCTAATTTCTAGTCTAAATTTCCTGGTGGCCAGTTTATATCCATTTGTTCTTCTGCAAACTAATATTCCATCATCCCATCATAAGCCAAAATTACTTAGCTAAATTCAGATGACTCAAAAGTCTTGATTTTAGTGATACCAGGAAAACCGACTATATGATTCACCCATCCTTAGCGTATGATCATTCAGAAAAATTGCTCTTCCGCTGATTTACATGCATCCTGACACAAAAGAGACTGAGTCATTTATCTCTAGTCAGTTTACACACACGGACATTCTTGAGATGGCTTCAGTACAACACTGGACAGATTCTGCACATTATTCTGCATATCTTGGTCTGAAAGGAACTATTAATCTTTCAAAGGGTCTCTCTTTTGAGCAGCTCAATTCATGTCTACCCTTGATAGACCACAGATTTTAAGGAATCTATATGCTTGCAGTGAAAAATTATCAGACTATTTTAACATCTTCATCTCTTCTTGTAAAAGAGTTTAATTACCTCTCTGTTTTGGAATTGTTCCAAAGACAATCTGCAAATGAAAATAATCCAGGTTCTAAATATCTATTCAGAAAAGACTACCATTTCCGTACTGAGAAATTTTAAAGGAATAAACAACAACAATCCCTAGTTGAAGCATCAGGGATGAGGGATGACCAAATAGTGGAAGCCTGAGTATGAGCAAGCCCTCTTGGAGCGATCTCCACTGATCTTTTCTTCTGTCTTTGTTGTTACCAGTCTTCATAAGACTAAGTATGCACAAGGTTGTAGGTACCTCAGCACTGGGGCTGCTTTATCTTGTACCAGCCTAAGACTAAGTATGCATGATTCAGAGAGTATTTTGTTATATGCATCTGTTTTTGCATAATTATGCTTATGCTTGGATTTATCTGGATTTTAAGTAAAGCCTTCATGTTTGTATTTGTGTTCTCAATCAAATTCAATAAAATATCTTATATAGCTGCTGAGTAAAAGAACCTGTTATTAGCGACTGGTGCAGTCTGCTCCCTCGATTTATCCCAGGATACTGGATGGATGCAGACAGTGCCATCAATGCTCTTTCACCCCTCACCTCAACTACCGTTCTCCTACCCTCCCTTTCCCCTGATCATACTGCTCAAAATGGCAGACAAGCAGAGGGAAAATACACAAACATGCACTTTACTGCAGATGTATGCAGTACTTTTTCATAAAAAAGCATTTGTATTGAAGTTAAAAAGGTTTGTTGCCATATATCAGTTACAATGTAAATTGCCATAAAACTATGCTTAAAGGCACTCACTATCATCCCATACCACCTAAAGGCACCCTGCTGTTAGTGCAGAAACTGGTTTGCTGTTGATCTGATTTTGGATCATTCCTGGAGATCAATAAAATAGAATTTTTCACACAGTAAAAATTCCATGCAGTCTCCAAGATTCCTTCAGAAGGCAAGCCTCCCTCTGCCACAGCTGTTACTTTGAATCCCTGTCCAGTCATCAGATCATCAGTCATGAGATACAAAAGATTTCCTTAACGTAAATGGAAAATCTCATCTCTGATGCCTGGAATAACAGGTCTTTCTTCCTTTCTGGTATCTGAAGCAGCATATCTTGTAAGGTTGCAGCAGTCTGGGAAGGGTTTAACATCATCACCATTGATGCTATCTTCCAGTACCTGCCCCCACAATACATCATCTTCTCCCTGCTGCCCCACAAAAAAAAAATGTTATCGATAGGTGGAAGGTAGAATTAACTCTTCTCCTAGGATAGCTTTTTCAGAAAAGCTCTCAACAGGCAGAAATTTGATTGCAGAATGAATAAGCACAGGGAATAGCATTCTATCAAAAGGAAAAGCCTTACTTTCTTGTGATTTGCGGTTGCACCAACAGAGAATTAAATAGGATGAATTCAAGAGCACTCATCAGGTTTTTTCCCTGCATTTATCAGGAACAAGTGCAACGGCCAAAGACTTGTCAAGGAGATAGGAGTCTGAATTCTGGGAAAAGCAATGGAGAAGTGGGGAGGTATATAAGAGTGCTCCAGGAGGTCAGAAGAACAAAGGAAGGAAGAAGGTGCTATCAGAGTATCTTCACCATACTCAAGAGATGCAGGAGTGAGACATGTTTGAGAGATTATCCCAGGGCATGAGCCATAGGGGGTAAACACCCAGGAATCATGAGCCCTATGGAATCATGTGGACATCACCATGCACTACAAAACATGCAAAATAATATCTGGGGGAACCATTCAGTGAGCCACAGACTGCCACACCATCAGAAGTGCTAGCTTAAGTCTTCCCCTGATCCAATGCACCAGAAAGAGAAGAGATACATGATATATAATGTCCTTAGGAATGACATGGTTTTACCTTATGTTTGCACCACATTAGGGCAATGATATGCCCACTTTTTTAGCATCCATGAACTTCTACAAAGGTGAAGGGAACAGAATATATATTTGTTTAACACATGTCTAAATACTACACTTGAATACAAGGCAATAGCTTCACTACACCCCATGCAATCCCATGATCTTCTTCTGGTCCTCATTGGTGATGGTGATGTCCAGTCTCAGTTGGGTGTCAGTTCTGGGGATGGCAGAGTTCACAGCCACCTTCCCTACGGGTGGAGGGATGGCTCTGACTAGGCAATCTTGGATGGTGTTATGTCACAGCTTCCAGGCTCTGGAATGGGGCTTGCAGCTACAAAAGACATGGGGTAGTGTCTCGTTGGCATAGCTGCACTTCTTGCATCGCTTGTCCTGATTCCCACGGTGGATGGCTCCGTTCAGCGGAACACAATTGATCCGGGTCCTGTGGATGAACCTCCAGTTGGCAAATCGGGTGAAGCTGCCCCTGGGGAGGAAGTGGTTGCTGGCGTCCCACTTGTACGTCACCTCGAACGCCTTCATAGAATCATAGAATATCAGGGTTGGAAGGGACCTCAGGAGGTCATCTAGACCAACCCCCTGCTCAAAGCAGGACCAATCCCCAACTAAATCATCCCAGCCAGGGCTTTGTCAAGCCTGACCATAAAAACCTCTAAAGGAGGAGATTCCACCACCTCCCAAGGTAACCCATTCCAGTGCTTCACCACCCTCCTAGTGAAAAAGTTTTTCCTAATATCCAACCTAAACCACCTCCACTGCAACTTGAGACCATTGCTCCTTGTTCTGTCATCTGCTATCACTGAGAATAGTCTAGATCCATCCTCTTTGGAACCCCCTTTCAGGTAGTTGAAAGCAGCTATCAAATCCCCCCTCATTCTTCTCTTCTGCAGACTAAACAATCCCAGTTCCCTCAGCCTCCCCTCATAAGTCATGTGCTCCAGCCCTCTTATCATTTTTGTTGGACTCTTTCCAATTTTTCCACATCCTCCATGTAGTGTGGGGCCCAAAACTGGACACAGTACTCCAGATGGGGCCTCAACAATGCCGAATAGAGGGAAATGATCACGTCCCTTGATCTGCTGGCAATGCTCCGAATTATACAGCCCAAAATGCTGTATAATTGGAAACAAGGGCACACTGTCGACTCATATCCAGCTTCTCGTCCACTGTCACCCCTAGGTCCTTTTCTGCAGAATTGCTGCCTAGCCACTCCATCCCTAGTCTGTAGCAGTGCATGGGATTCTTCCGTCCTAAGTGTAGGACTCTGCACGTGTCCTTGTTGAACCTCATCAGATTTCTTTTGGCCCTGTCCTCTAATTTGTCTAGGACCCGCTGTATCCTATTCCTACCCTCCAGTGTATCTACCACTCCTCCCAGTTTAGTGTCATCTGCAAACTTGCTGAGGGTGCAAACCACACCATCCTCTAGATCATTAATGAAGATATTGAACAAAATCGGCCGAAGGACCGACCCTTGGGGTACTCCACTTGATACCGAATGCCAACTAGACATGGAGCCATTGATCGCTACCCGTTGAGCCTGACAATCTAGCCAGCTTTCTATCTACCTTATAGTCCATTCATCCATCCCATACTTCTTTAACTTGCTGGCAAGAATACTGTGGGAGACTGTATCTAAAGCTTTGCTAAAGTCAAGGAATAACACATCCACTGCTTCCCCCTCACCCACAGAACCAGTTATCTTGAAATAGAAGGCCATTAGGTTAGTCAGGCATGATTTGCCCTTGGTTAATCCTTGCGCTGGTCCGTTTCAGGTTTTCCATGTATTGGCAGTGGATGGCATCCTTCAGGGTCCTCTCCAGCATGGTTTTAATTCTCAGAGTGATGACTGTGTGCTCTGCATTCTTCACCTGTGGCACCAGGACTCCCAGCTCCTGGCATTCCTCGCACCACATCTAGCGGCAGCCAATATGCTTCTCTAGTCATCGAGTAGTGTTGTGGGCACGAGTCCAGAGCGAAGTAAAGTCTCCCCCGTCTCTTCCAAATTTGCCTTCTAGTGAGCTGGTCAGGTAGGTGGCAACATCTTGGTTGGAGGGGATCCTTGCGATTCGCTTCTTGATGACATCCCACATAGCACTTTCTGCAATGTTCCTCACCATTGCGTCCAGGCACGTTGGAAGGCAGAAGTGATCACTGCAACATCGCAGAGATCACCCATATGAGGGACAGTGGCCCTGCCTGAGCGAGATGTACACCAGTTCATTGCTGGCTCTCTGGGAAAGAAACATCCACTTATTCAATAACTGAATGGTGTTGTCTGCCTTGTTAAGAGGTACCCTCACCATGGAAGATCCCCTCAGGACAAATAAGATATGGGGGATCAGGAAGGCATTCAAGGTGTTGATCTTCTGCCATGGTGCCAGCAGGGAGGAGTCAATCCTGGCCACATCTCGTAGGATCTCTGTGATGGTATCCTCAAGTGTCTGCTGGACACGGAAACCTGTGGGCACGACAAGATGCTGGTATGCTTGCCCGTCCTCGAGGAAGATCATGGGTTCACCCTGGATCTGAAATGGCATAAGCTGGACAGAGTGCCTTCTACTGCCATCGATATGCAAGGATGCATATTTCCCAGCATTGAAGTGGAGTCCCATCCAGTTGGCAGCCTGGCTGGTGATGTCGAGCATTTGTTGGAGACACTCAGGGTTGTCTGCGATCAGGAACAGATCGTCTGTGTAGGCCAGCATATTTACTCTGTTGCCATATAGGTCAAAACTGCCTACACTGCTGGAGATGGCTCAAATGAGCAGCTCCATGGCTAAGTTGAAAATGATGGGGCTGAGGGGACAGCCTTGCTTTATGCTGCTATGGCTAGAAATTTCAGGTGTTTCTCCTTCCATGGAGTGGATGGTGGTGGTGCAGCCTTCATAAAGTTCCCGGATCAGTTGGAAAGTTTCCTGGCACTCCAAACTCTCACAGCATGGCAAAAATGTGCTGGTGGGGCATTGATACAAAGGCATTAGCCAGGTCGAGCCATGCTATGGCACATTGCCTCCGTGCCCTCCTGGCCACGTGGATGGCAGCCTGAAGGACAAAGTCCTATTCATAACAGCCTTCACATGACAAAGCCTTTCTGGATGGAGTGGATGGCTCCTCCATTCATAAAGCAGTTTGTTATTCTAGCCACGAGGCAGCAGGCATACAATTTGTACATTGTTGAGCAGAGAGAGATAGGTCACTAGTTGCTGGGGTCGTCTCGTTGGCCTTTCTTGTAGACAAGCACCATCACAGATTTCTTCCAGGAGCTGAGAGTACGGCGGGACTGTTTGCATTTGTTGAAATGCAACACCATTGTTGCAACACTGTTAATACCAGCAGCCGGGGTCTCACTTTTTTCAGGAAGTTGTAGCAAATGCAATCTTTTCCTGGGGCTGTGTTTTTGGTCTTTGTAAGTCTGGTTATTACATCCCATGAGGCAAAGTCTTGTTCCAGGTCCCCTGCATAGTCAACCCGGGGTAGAGGATGAAGGCATCCTGGACTCTGTGTGACATTCTGAGCTACACAGAACCCTGCCTTGTTGAGCCAGACATGCTGGTCTGCTCCAACACAGACCCAGGGTCTGAACCACGCACCCCAAAGCTGCAGACTTAACAGAAAATGTCTTAGCAAGTGCTCCTGTCTCTAGCACCCAGCTCCAATGGGATCCAAACCCCAAATGAATCTGTTTTACTCTGTATAAAGCTTTTATAGGGTAAACTCAAATTGTCCACCCTCTATAACACTGATAGAGAGATATGCACAGTTGTTTGCTCCAGGTATTAGTCACTAACTCTGGGTTCAACAATAAGTTAAAAAAAAAAAAGTAGGATTTAAGTGGTTCCAAGTAATAACAGACAGAACAAAGTAAGTTACCAAGCAAAATAAAATACAACAAGTCTAAGCCGAATACATTAAGAAATGGATTACAGATGAAATCTCACCCCCAGAGCTGTTCCCATAAGCTTCTTTCACAGACTGGACTCCTTCCTAGACTGGGTCCAGCAATCACTCACACCCCCATAGTTACTGTCCTTTGTTCCAGTTTCTTTCAGGCATCTCTTTGGGGTGGAGAGGCCATCTCTTGAGCCAGCTGAAGACAAAATGGAGAGGCTTCCAGGGCTTTTATATTCACTCTCTCTTGTGGGCAAAGTCACAGCAACAAGATGGAGTTTGTAGCCACCTGGGCAAGTCACATGTCCATGAATGATTCAGCTTTTTGCAGGCCGACATCATTGTTTACATGTTAGTTTGAATGTTTCCAGGAAATTTCAGATGTGGATTGGCGTCTCCCAAAGTCCATTGTCAGTTAAGTGTTTCTTGATTGGGCACTTACTGAGAATAGTCCTTTCTCAAGAAGCTGACCAAATGCTTCACTGAAGCTACTTAGAATCAAACATTTTGAGATACAAGTACATAGCCAATATTCATAACTTCAAATACAAAAATGATACACACATACAGACAGCATAATCATAACCAGCAAATTATAACCTTTCAATAGACACAGCACTTGACCTCCTCTGTACAACTATAGGACACTAGTTGCAAGAATGATGTATAGAGTCACAGTTAATGTCAATAACCTCAGAACTCCCATTGGAATTATTTTGTTTCACTGAAATTTCAAGAAAGATTAATTTTTTTCTTCAGATGACTTTGTTCTAATAGACTGTGTTCACTCTGCTCTTCCACCATTCACACAAAGGTCAAGAAATAAGCTTAGGAATTACACCTCATTCTTTTCTGTAATGTCATTGACAATAGCTGAGAGAAAGCACTGGGTTCATCCAAAGTAAAGACAAACTTATATCCATTCTATGTGGTTGCACACATTAAACTACTTAATGTCAGGTAGATAAAATGGCTATTGCATATACAAAATGCATAAGACTATGCGAGGTTTTGCTGTCAACCAGTTTAATATTTTGTGCTCAGATAAACAGATCATTTATCTTTAAAATTTGTGAAGCAGAACTGTTTGCAGATTAGCAGATAAGCCCTTTTTAAACAAAGTAGGCTAGGAAGTCATATGTAAATTAATTGGAGCAGTATCTCAAGTTACAATAAAAAGCGAAACTGTGAGAGCAAATTTCATAAGAATGCTGCTAGAAGCTTTTCATTCTCTATTTTGCTTTAAGAAAAGGAGTACTTGTGGCACCTTAGAGACTAACCAATTTATTTGAGCATGAGCTTTCGTGAGCTACAGCTCACTTCATGTAGCTCCTTTTCTTTTTGCGAATACAGACTAACACAAGTACTCCTTTTCTTTTTGCGAATACAGACTAACACGGCTGTTACTCTGAAACCTGTTATTTTGCTTTAGAAAGTAGTTAAGTAGTTCAGGAAATCTTCATTTGGGTCACTTTTACAACTACAGTATATGAAGACTTTTGTATAGATTTTCAAACAAAAGTAAAATTCTTTAATACCATCAGCATCAGAGATCTAATATTACCAAATGCTCAACCATTTTGCAGAAGCTAATCAAATTCAGATAGCTCTTTATCCTCTCCCAAACTGTTGGCTAATCTAAATCACTAACTTGCAGCAGTGTAGCAAATCTCACATTAAATAAAATATATGTATAAAGTGTAGCGCAGACAATCACATGCTTTTATAATAAAAACTAACAGGCAGCTACTTTGGGGAAAATCTTTATGTGAGCTAAGGGAAAGGGGATCAACGGAACAGCATTTAAAATGTCTCAGACAAGTTATCTCTTACTAAAGAAAAAGATAAAGCAGTTTTCAGACTGCGACAAGGAAATAATTGCCTCTAGAGCACTGGATGGGCACCTAAAGATGTATTTTAAAAAATGTACTAAATAAATAAATAAATAAAATGTCACTCCAGAGCACCATTCCAGAGAGGTGCAGGCTGGCAATTTCTCAAGGTTCTTTTCTCCCTCATTAATCATTTCCCTATTTAGAATACACCGTTTTTATTAAATCTTCCTCCTAAACTTTATGAAGCAAAAAAAAAAAAGAAAAAGAAAACGAAGAAGGCGTCAGATTGAAGCATTTTATAAGACAGTCAAATTTGTACACAACTATTTACATTTCTTCCGGTTGTCCATAAAAAAAAAAATTGATTTCTAAGGCATCCAGGGCCCATATCATTGAGGGTATGTCTTCACAGCACAGTTTACCTGAGCTTTAGCCCAAACCCTACTACCATCGACACAGACGGACTTCTGACCCTGGTATGGAGATTCTTTAAGCTCAGGCTATCTTACCTTGCTTAGGATATGGGTTAGAACCCAGGATCCTCTTTAATTTGGGCTGGAACCTCCCACTTTGCAGTGAGGACATAGGCTAAATCCCGTGAGTGCTGATAGTCCTCCAATGTCCTTTCACCAATACCGGCCTCACCAAGGAGAAGGTAAGTTTTCCCACAATTGGCTGGAAAAGGATCCTAGAGCATCTCTGCACAAATAACCATGGACTATGCCCCTAGATATACACAGGTGAGTGCCAAAACAGCGAGGACACAGTAACTCAGGTATGGCTTTGCTGTGGAGATGCTCAGATCTGGGCTAGGCCAACCCAGATGCTCAGATCTATGTGCCTTCTCCCTGGTTAACTCTGCAGTGAAGACAGTCTGTGGGGATTTAGAAGGACAAATGCAACTACTTAAAGTGTAGTTTTACTCTGAATATGACTCAGAACACCATTGTAGGGTTCTAGGTCTATCATCTCTCTGTTTTCTTACCAATATGCTCTGTTTACTAGTAAAACAGTTTTCCCACCCACCAGCCCCACAAACACAACATAGGATCTGAAAGTCAAGTTGCTGTATTTCCTTTTTGAATAGCAGACCAATAATAAAGATTCTGCAGACTAAATTGTGCTTCTATTATCTTCAAATTATACCCCCATTTACACCTCTGTAACTCCATGAGCTTTTAATGGGTTTGCACGGGTGTAACTGATTGGCACTCAGTAAACAATTCCAAACTCCCTCTCAGCTGTGTTGGCTCAGCAGGGCTAACAGGCACAAAAAAGCTTCAAAAACTTAGGACTCGTCTACAGTACTAAAAAGTTACATTGGCATAGCCACAAGCACACCCCCATGAGATGTAGTTAAGCTGACCTAACCCAACGTAGACAGTGCAAAGTTGACAGAAGAATTCTTCTGTTGACCTAGCTACTGGCTCTCAGGGAGGTGGATTACCTACCATGATGGGAGAACCACGCCTGTTGCTGTAGTATCTATACCAGGGGTCGGCAACCTTTCAGAAGTGGTGTGCCGAGTCTTCATTTATTCACTTTAATTTAAGGTTTCGTGTGCCAATTATACATTTTAACGTTTTTTAGAAGGTCTCTCTCTATAAGTCTATATATTATATAACTGAACCATTGTCGTATGTAAAGTAAACAAGGTTTTCAAAATGTTTAAGAAGCTTCATTTAAAATTAAATTAAAATGCTGATCTTACGCCGCTGGCCCGCTCAGCCTGCTGCCAGCCTGGGGTTCCGTTCACCTAGGCTGGCAGCAGGCTGAGCGGGGCCTGTGGCCAGGACCCGGGCTGGCAGCCAGAACCCCAGACCGGCAGCAGGCTGAGCGGGGCCGGCGGCCGGGACCCCAGACCAGCAGTGGGTTGAGCGGCTCAGCCCGCTGCCAGTCCGGGGTTCCGTCCGCCAGCTCCTGCCAGCCAGGGTCCCGGCTGCTGGCCCTGCTCAGCCCACTGCCAGCCTGGGATCCCGGCCCTGCCCACACAGAGTGGGTACCTACCTTCTTCTGGTTCTAGCACATTCTCTTCCTCTCTCTCTGCACTAAGCTGAGAGTGGGAGTACACTGGGCTGGGGCTGGGGGTGAAGGAGCAGGCTGGAGGTTGGGGTGTAGGGTCTGGCCAGGAGCTAGAATGAGGGAGGGGGCTCAGGGTTGGGGCAGTAGGTTTGGGTATGGAGTGCTTACCTGGGCAGCTCCCATTTGGTGCGAGGGGTGCAGGCAGGAATGTGGGGGGGCAGGTGCAGGAGCTCCCGTTTGGTGCTCAGGGTGGGGGTGAGAATGTGGGGGGTGCAAGAGTCAGGGCATGGGAGGGCTGGGTATGTGTGTGGGGGGTGCACGGATCAGGGCAGAGGGCTGGGGGTGTAGGCTAGGGTTGTGGGGGTACTCCCAACCCCCTGCCCAGAGCGGCTCATGACAGGGGGCTGGAGGGGATATGCCCTGATTCTCGCCGCCCTCCCCCCTTTCCCCAAGGCCCTGTCCCCACCTCTTCTCCGCCTTCTCCCCGGAGCAGTGAATGCGCTGCAGGGCCATCAGCTGATCGGCGGCAGGGAGGGAGAGGAGGGGCAGGATCCCAGCACGCTGGGGGACGAGGCGGGGGAGGGGGAGCTCACCTACCCAGCAGCAGCCAGCAGGACCAAGCTTCTTCACCCTGCCCCCACGGGGGGCAGAGAAGAGAGAGCCAGGGTGGGCAGGATTTTTAATGGCACGCTGCTGCCTGCTGGGGTCCCAGCCTGGGTTCGGCAGCAGGCTGAGCGGGGCGGGCAGCTGGGACATGGCAGGCAGCAGCGTGCCATTAAAAAAAACTGGCATGCGTCCATCTTTGGCACGCATACCATAAGTTGCCAACCCCTGATCTATACTCAAGTGATTCAGTAGCTGCAGCTGCACTGCCATAGCATTTTAAGTGTAGACATAGCCTTATTTTAAAGGGCGCACACAGACAGCCTCCCTGCCTTCCCAAATCAGCTTCACAACCTAACAAGCTCCTGGTCACATCACACAGTTCTGAAATTCAAGACTCTGCTTTTTTCTACCTAATCATTGGCCATCAGTTCCTCCCTTCAACCCCACCCTATTGTTTTATTTTAACTCCTCTACTACTCAGCATGCTTTTTGCCCTCTTCTTTCAAGAGCTTTACCTCCTCCGCTCTCCCTGCTAATTTTGGTCTTGCTATACACATATGTTTGAACACCCATCCACCATTCCCATTCCCCATTTCCATTCCAAAGAATGCCCACCCAAATGAAGACTAAAATAAATCCAAACCTATTAGATTACAAGTTTGAATAGATAATTTTAAAATCCATCAATATCTGTGCATCACCTTTAAGCAACTCCTCGATCTTCTTGCAACCCTTTTATTGTCTTCTCCTGCACACCCCCATGTTTTTTCATATACTCAGTTGTTTGTGGTTTCAGAGGAAGCTCTTTCTGGAAGGGGTCATTTCTTCTGTATGTACTGTAAAGCACCTGGCACACTGGAGCTTTATATAAAAACCATCATCTGTATAAGTTGGAGATTTTCAAATGTACAAATGGCAGATATGCGCCTGTTTCCCACTGACTCCCAACGGTTGACACCTATCATTCCCAAGCAATTTTTTAATACAATATCCCTTACGGAGAGTAATACTAATGACTTTGAAATGACCAATGCAATAGTGTGATGTCAACGACTATAAATGAAACTTACAGAGGATAGCTTTCTATGGTTCAACTGTAAGGGAAAGAGCTGGTAGGAAGGGACCACAACCGAGGGCTCTAGCCCACACAAATTCTATTCAGGCACATTTTTCTAAGGCCCCAGTCCTGCAAACACTTATGCACCTCATTATTTTTAAGCAAGAGAAGTCTCAGTGAAGTCACTGCCTCACACACACACACTTTTTTCCTATTGACCTAGACCAGCCTTGAATGACAACTATTATTTGATGCATTTGCTGTTCTGCATTTTTCAAACCCCCTGAGTTTACAGAAATATACAAAACAAAAAGAGAAGGTCACAATCCAGAATGAATCAGAGCTATATGCTTTCTCTTGGCTGCATAAGAGGCTGTTTGAAAACATTTGTTTTTGAAAAATGACTCACTATTTTCCTGCTATCAAGACAAACACTATAGCATATAATGCTGCTGCAGACCACCAGCTAATTAACATCAGAGAGCTTTCAAACACATTAAGAACAGAATATATTCAATGACTTCTTAAATATTTAAAAATACACAAAAAATTCTTTTTTTAACCCCTCCCCCCCCCCCGCCCACTGCACCAAACAGCAAGCATTTGGGGGGGAAAAAAAAAAAAAAAAAAACCAACCACTATGAAAATGTTGAGGGGGAAAATCCCAAAACACAGAAAATACCACATTTCCCAATTTCATCTCAAATCACGTAAATAAGGATGACAGTGATCCACCTGTTTTTAATAAAGAAAATTGTATATTACCAAGAATAATACATTCACGTAACGTCTTCCACACAACGTTCAACCAAAGCTTTAGAACCATATACTTAAGGCCTATTTGTGTGTACTTAATGCACACAATATGTGCATTACTATATAATTAAAAAACAAACTACTTTTTCAAAGTTTTTTCACCCTAAGAGCATCTGCTGAAACTCTTGATTAACAAAATTACATAGTTGCTCATCCCGGATATGTATAACAATGTATTAATATTTATTTTGAGAACATTCTCCATTGAGCAGAACCTTGTACTCTCACTACTGAAAAAGACACAGGATACAGTTATTTACTTAATTCTGTGAATTAGCAAGACATTGAACAAAGCAAGAATGATGCATCACCAAATAAATTTTGTTTATTTGACAAGTGTACTTCAGTTTTCATTATCAATGATTATATTTCATAGTATAATAGTAAATGTTCTCTCGTATATTTTGACAAAGTAATCATGTCTTTGACATAAGACCTCACAGAGCATATTTGTGAAGTTTTACTGTATTAGAATCACAACTTCTATTGCCATGACATTTCTACTGCTGGAAGAGGAAACAGTCCAAAGGACCTACACTAGATCACTATGTGCGTTCCTAGGTCAGTGTAGCTCCTGGACATCAAATTCCTATTTTGAAAACTGTTTGACCTCGTAAAAGTACATCATTGTCTAAAAGTGCATCATTGTCTATCTGCTACACAAACATAACTATTTGAATAATGAACAATCCTCACCCTCTGAACTGTTCGCAGACTTTTAACGTGATGGGAAACAGTGCAGCATATCTCATTAAACTGATATAATATTAAATTCTAACACCACAAATTTAAAATAGCCAGTGTATCCACTTGCATGTTTGTACCTCCTATCACAATCATTTCATCATAAGGAGGTGAGCTCAGTGACAAAGTGAACCCACATACAGGCATCCCCTGTACAGACAATGCACCAAAATAAATGCAAAACTGCAAGGCCCACAAGAACTAGTAACAATTGTTGAAATTTAGCTACAGAAAACAGAATATAATAAAAAGATTTGATTTTTCAATGACTCCCAACTCCCTATGCATCAACATCTTGAGTCTCTTTAATCCCTCTCACAACATGTTTCTGTCATATTTGAAAAATACTTTAATGCTGGAACAAGATCTTGTTTTAAGTAGACATACTTTCCTGACTGCACAGACATATTTGATTCAGTAATCTGCCTTCCCCCACTCTCGCCCCCAGTGTGTCTTCTTTTTTTTTAATGAAGAAAAGAATGGCAATGACAGAAGTTTACTTGCTTACCTCCAAAAATGAAAAGCGAACAGAGGACTGCATGGACTGCAAGGGCTTGTTGGGGTTGGGCTCAGGCTCCTTGGGGTGAGACTGAAAGTTAAAATAATGTCATCTCTAGTAAACAAACGCTTCAGTAAAAGTAGCATGATTTACTTTAGGGGTTATGGTCCTTAAAACAGAAATTTTAGAGCGCTGTTTTGAATGAAATGGTACACAACCATCCACTAATTATAACTTCTATTAGCCTCATCAGTTTTGGTCCACCCTGGCTATGAAATTGATAAAAAGTTTAAAAAAGAAAACGTGGGAAGCGTGGAATAGCCTACACATTTGGCTTTTTTCAGGAAAAGATTACTGCCATGTGAGTCCTCTAGGGAAAACTGAAAGGAACTTTGTAAAGTATTGTGTTTATAACAAACAACCTGAGGTGCTCAAGTGCTATAGAGCAGTCTTTACACAAGAAGATATTCAGATACCTAAAACTAAGAATTTGATTTTGCACATGGGCTTTATAAAAATATGATTTTTGGCTATAAGAAAACTTTGGTGCAAATTTTCAAATCTGGGAGCCCAAATTTAGGCACCTAAATAAAAGTGGCCCCATTTTCAAACATGATGCACTACCGTAACAGTGGGAAACGCAGATGCTCAACGGTTCTGAAAGTCAGGCCAAATATTTAAAGTGACTCACTACAGATATGTGTTTAACAGACAACCACATCTGACAATTCTGACCTTAGAAACTGTCTTTAAAAAGTGCTTTGGACTGTAGTTCTACTTCAAAAGGTTCGTCTGTAAAAATAGCATTGTAGGGCCACTGACAGATTCCACAGTTGCACCTCTGAAGTGTACTCAAACAGCGACATGCACTTTTCCCATGAATGCTTGCTGGAAAGCTTTTTAGTATGTCCGTAACATGCCTCTAGTTGCAACTGGCTAAAGTTAGCCATCTTCAATTCTTGTCCTAAAGCGACTAATTAGCTTTGCTTGCACTTTTGTGTGCACTGAAGACTCTCTCAAATTCTCCCACTTTGCTCTAGCTTTGGTGCTAGCTCCAGACAGAGCAACAGTGGGAGCACACAGATAGACCAGTCATCAGCCTTTTTTCCCCAACATCCTGTCATCTACCTGAACCCTGTGGCCAACCTATGCTAGCACTCCCAAAGTTAAATCACAGGCTGAGTTGCACCTGTGCTAGTGCAACCATGGGGATAAAATGTGATTGGTTTAGAAATCCTCTTTGCAAAATTTATGTATGCTTGATCCAACTATTATGGGCCTTGAGAAAGGGTAAACTAAACCAGTGTCCCCAGGAGGATGGAGTTCTGGGGAGTGTAAGCTTGTGCAACTGGGTTGTCTTATCGGTGAGCATTGATGCTGGGCGCATAGGGAAGGTAGACTGCGGGGATCCATTCCCTGAAAGTGCTATGAGACAGAGTCTGTGTCCAAGAGGCTAGAGCAAGAGACTGCAAATGAAGATCCAGGGGAGCTCAGAAGTACGATGGATCCAGGGCCAGATCCAAGCACAGCAGCCTGGTGAGAACCCAGAAGGGGAAAGGTCAACCAGGATCTGACACACCATTATAAACCTTTTTTTCAGTTGTTTATAACTTTGCTAAACTTGGTGGTCAGGCTGAACTCTTCTATGCTGGGTCAGACTGGGTTTATTTTGGTGGGGTTTGTTTGTTTGTTTGGGGGGTGGGAGAGGCTTAAATTCAAGCAAACATGGTCTGGCCATTTCCAAGAATGAGATTAGGGAAAATATGTTGTTTTGACACATTAAAAAAAAATCCTACAATCTTTTCATTGAGACGCTCTAGCATCCAAGCTTGGGAGCAGGGACTTGAAATTTGTAGGAGGTTGCAGGTGTCAGGGATGTGCTTTTTGCATTCATGTGGAAAAATGGATTTGAAAAATATCTTCACACATGCTCAATAGACACTTCTTAGAATTTGGCAGCTAAATTCAGACTCTGTCTGTACTGGTCATGCTCCATTCCGGGGCAGCAAGGGCTGAGTAGCACTTTCCTTGCTGGTCCTGGGTGCTATGGACAGGAGAACTGAGAGCAGGGAGCGTGTTTCTCCTGTGCGCGCGTGTGTGTGTGTGTGTGTCCCCTCCGCTGGAGCTTGGGGTGCAGTAGAAGGTTAGTGGCAGGGGTAGATTGGGGTAAGGAGCCGGTGGTGAAACCAACCGTAAATTTGCCATGTCCTTTCTCTGTCCAAACAAAGTAAAATATAAGAAAGTACAGAGACAACTTAAAGGTAAAGAGTTAATTTTTAAAATTTTGGTCAATTCTAATAAAACAAAAAGTATTAATAAAAGAGGTAAGGTAATACAAATAGATACATAATTTTTATTGTGACAATATTTTAACTACAAAAAGCAAACAACTAGTATTATAGTAATATACATTTTAACAATATATATGATTCAAAATCTGAGCACTATGGCAGAGTAAGCATAACCGTGGGAGGTTGCACCATGAGGAGGAAGAAATACACACTGTTTGGTACAAGTCATTACCTCCCTTTACAAAAACAAAAGTATTTGTTGAAAAATAGTGTTGTAAATGATTTTTCAACTTTTGTAGCTGGAGACATCATTTGAATTAGATTATTATGTATTTCTGGTAAAGTTTAATTTTTAAAGTATTTAAATTGTGATTTCTTCAGAAAAGAGAATACAACTATAAATTATTCATGGAAACTATTTTAAGGAGCTCCTTAAGAAGCTCCTTCAAAATCTGTGAGAAATTAGTAATGTTATTTCTCAGAATACACTTCTGAAGTCCTAAAAGGTACCTACAAGTTCACAAACCCCTCCAAAGTAAAAGAAGCAGGAGCATTATTAAGTCTTCATTGAAATATGGATTTTTTCAATAATGTTTTAAAAGCATAAATGGGAAAACTCCAAAGCACTAACTCCAAAGTCATTTTCTATAATAAGGCTTCTGGCACCTTAAAGCAATATTAGAATGGATTATTTTCCCCATGTATATATACACACATACACACACACTTACTTGCATACATGTCTCCCTTTAAAACTTTCCAAATGTCTTAGGTAGTATCTTTTATAACTAAATAACTTTCCCTTTGTATTTTCAGTGCTCAGGCATTTCCTGTAGCAAGAATGTGGAAGTCCAAGGGAATACTGTAGGAGGTGAAGTAACCATATCTATTTATCTAGCTAAAAACAGCAAATTTTCTGGGGTGCCTACTGTATGTATTAACACATGCATAGCATATGGAGTCTCTGTGTAAGTACGTATGTACAGATATAAATACAATTGGCTGATTAATTTAGAATATGTGCTGACACTTTGTGAATAAGAGGCTTTGTCCAACATATTCGCTATAAAGCCAATTTGTATATTTTCATGTAGCTACTTTCAAAGTAAGAACTGAAAGCGGGCAAATGAGTTAATCAGCTTTAAGAAAATACAAAGTAAACACACTGCTAAACTAGGTAAACACATTTACTGCAGAGACTAGATGCTAAGCAGGAATCATTCAGAATGTAAGACACTTCATTAATATTCTGTTACACATGTAAAATATGTATCATACTTAATGAATGCTCACAAATAGCATGTCTATTATGTTCTAATCTCTTGTAGTGCTCTCTATTATTCAGCAGAGACAGAGGCCTTTCTGAAAGGCAACACTGGGATAAACAAACAGTAACAGAGAGGGGGAGAGAAAGACAGACACCATGGCCTACAGATATATTCTTTCACTGTGAGCTGTTAGGATGCTTCATGCCCTGAGATTCAGCAACTTTAAATATGCAGAAATGTTTTCTTCTAAATATACTGCAATGTCCTGGCTCTAGGCTCACACATTTGCTGAAATCAACTGCAATGCATTTAAAACATGTTCCTTCAACCTAAAGCTGCAGTGCTCCGAGATTGTCAGTACAAACATATATTACATAGCTATTGGTTGCACAAAAGCTAATGCCATGCAGAAATCATTAAAATATTAAAGACAGACAATACTTACTCCAAGGTCAACCCTGGAATTTGTAGCCTTTCCCGCTGGGCTTTCATTGCTGTTATATGTTACCACACTCTATTGTAACCATGACACACATTCACTGGCAGCATCCTGGTGATGACAGAGAGCCAAAATGAACCACTATAAAGGAATGGACTAACAATCTCTGGGGGGAGAGGGGGTGTACTGCAAGTTTGGGTCCTTCCACCTCTAGCTGTCATGAAGAGATGTCAGCTGCCTTTTTCAAGTTAACAGCAATGCCCACTGCACTGATTTTGCAAAGAGAATGAAGCCTTTAGTTCTGCACGTCAAGTAATTAATTTCTAATAGCCTAAAAAAGCAATTGCCTCACTGACGCGCACACTTTTTCACCTCGACAGAATGAAAAGTCCCCCTCGCCACACAGACTGACAGCTCAGAAACATAAAGCAACGGCACTGTATGCTTAAACCAGTTTCCCTCGGCAAATGTCAAACGTTTACCACCCCCTACAAGCCTATCAAATAGGATTTAGCTATCTTGCTTAAGTCACATTATCCCTTTTCTTGGTAAACAGAATTATTCAGTGTCTGCGGCAATAAAATAGCAAGTCACTGAATGACAATGTAAGCTCCTTTTCTTGATATAGAAAATGATTTTAGGAGACTTAGGAGCAAATACATTATATTACTGTAGCACTGATTGTTAATGTAAGACAAAAAGTTAGTGTTCTGTTTTGGGGTGGTTGTACTTGAATGTTAAAAAGGGAAAGGTTATAAATATTTTATTAAGGATGAGACCCAGACTGCAAATTGAAGACAGACATTTTAGATTGCCTTTAAAATATAGAATCTGAAAACAATCTCATTTTAATAACAGTAATATGCAATGCTTTACAGAGACACTCAAAGTACAGTGTATATCTGATGTCTCTTACTTGATTTAAACTTACCCATTTCTTTTCCCTATCCCCTTCTTTGGTCTATGCCTTTGGCTGATACCTTCTTTGGTCTATGCCTTTATGCTAAAACTTTACGTAAGTGTTTATTACAAATACTATAAGAGTCAGAATATTTTACCCCATTCAACTCAATGTTTTCTATGGCAAGTGCTTCATGCCAGTCTAATGTAACAGTAATGTGAAAACAATTTATGTGAATCATTTAATGTTGTTTTTATGGTTTTTCTACTTGCCAACCATTAGTTTTTTAGTTTTAAAAGTCTGCATCCACAAATTTCTACTTTTCCTTGTGATAACATATTATATATATTTAAAAAACAGCCCGTTTCAAAAGAACATTATTAAGGCTGCAAAGTCAAGTTTTCAAAAGTTAAGAAATACCAGAATTAAAGTTGCCTGAGCAATCTTAGTTCACCCCCATTGTGCACATGCATTAGGATACAGTTTTAATTACATGATCACATTTTTTCCACAGGACCCCTGCCTCATTCAATGCACAGGATGGAGCTTCTCTGGGGATCACTCAGAATTGTGTAGTAAAGGAGGCTGTTATCTGTAGGACCCCTTGGTAGTGGCAGAAGTTAGAAGGTATGTCATGAATGAGGCAGGGGACTGCAAGAAGAGAAAGGGATGGCTTCTTGGTTAAGGAAGTTGAATGCTCCCCCAAGGAGAAATAGATTTCTCTATGAAAATAATGCCTGTGAAGTGCAGTTAGCACACATGGGCTGTGATAGGTTGGACAATGCAAAAGGACTCTTTGGAGAATTTAGCTCCCAAGCTCTAACAACTCTCTACTCAGCATGTGCAAACTGAATTTTTATTTTTCAAAGGCTCATAACTTCACCAAATTTGAGAATTTTTTAAATGAGGAAGCAGAAGGCACATCCCTGACACTAGGGTGATGCCCCCTGAACAAATTTTAAGTCCAAAGCACATAGGCTCCAGAGCCTCTTAAAAACAATTAGTACAACCAATTTGTTAACATGGACAAAATCACATATTTTTCCCAAATCTCATTCTCAGAAATGGCTGAACCATTTTTGCTGAAACCAAAACAAAAAACAACAAAGACACAGCCTGAGGCAGACACCTAGCACGGAAAACTTCAGCCTGAAGAGTCAAAGTATGGCAAAGACATAAGGAACTGAAAACAGGGTCTTATGATGGGAAGTGTCAGGCAACCTTAACCACAGGCAGTGGTGCCTACACCTCACAATATTATATATAATCTTTCAGTTTTTAACAACTGAGAAGCTAATATAGCTCCTTTTGTTTACATCTTGGTGTACCAACATCACTTATGATGTCTGCACGAATGCGTACAACTATGGAGTCAGTGTAAGATCACTGGTGATCATTTCAGCATGCCTCCTAGATTGTGCTTCTGGTCTTTAAAAATATAAACAAAACTACTTGCAATGAGGTGGGGGCTTTTTATTAAATGATATAATATGTAAGATTTTCCTGACCAAATTGTAAGAAAGATCAAATTTTGGGTCTAAGGGACTGACAATGTACCTTTCAGAAAATATACTGAAATATGAAATTTAGATATTAAATAATTGTTTGCAGCTTGCTTGTTATCAGTAGCACCAACAATATGTGAGGTACTATACAAATACAGAAGGCAGATTATCTCCCTCGCTCCAAAGAACTCATATAATTATACATAAGAAAATAAATAATCATTAAGTTATGATTTTTCTTTCCATTACATATTTGTATTAGCCAATATTTCTAATTTGGTTGACATAATGCTATTGGCCTTAGTTTGTACTCTACTGGAAATCAAGTTAAGAAAACCCAGAATTGTGCATTTGAATTTCTACAAGTCTTAAAAAAAACCTTGAATAATTATTCAACCAAATAGGACTAGCCCACATCTATCCTACAAATAATCTTACCGGTCAAATCCTAAACTCTCTCCCTATTATCTGATGGGAAAACTCACTCCCAAAACAGGATGTAAGCATGGAAGTGGATTAAACTTAAGATAGGGTGTGTGTGCCGATTTTTAAAGGCACAAAGGGGACAGTTAGGCACCAAACTACCAGTTGTGCCTTTGAAAATCTACCCCTCAATTTGTAAGTAAAACACAAGCCATTCTTTACAACTATCCCGTACCTTACAAGTGCAGCAAACCTGTACACAGACCATTTGCTGCAAGTCATCCTTCAATATTCTTAAACCAGCAGGAGGGGCAGCCAATTTCTCTACATTGCAAACTTCTTGGGACCAAAGACTGTCTTTTTATTCTATGTTTGTAAAGGGCCTAGCACAATGAAGTCCTGACCAATGACTAGGGCTCCTAAGTGCTACAGTGATACAAATAATTAATAGTTGTAGTACATTATGACGATTGAATTTGGGATAGCCCTTCCAGATTAGAGATGTGATGCAACTGCAGGGCCATATGAAGGAAAGCTGCACAACCTGTGCACAGATTTATAGTACTTCTGTAGACTTTGAGACTGGATGTTTGTCTGTTCCTATTATATTCATTTACATTTTCTTCAGCTAATATTACCACTATACACAGCATCCATTTCTCTGATTGCTGGGTGAAGGTTATCTTGATGAGCATTATCAACCAAAGGATAGGAAATCTCTACAACTACTATGTATATATAGGCAAGGTGCATGGCTTCTACTGTATAAATCTTTATCAACTTTCATGGCAGATTTAAAAGAAAAAGACAGTTCTGTCCTAACAGGGTAAGAGCTAAATAGTTCCAAAGTTTTTACTGGATCAAGGCAATGCCACAGTCTTTTCCATATAAAAAACAATGAAAGGAGTAAAGTTCAGAAGCATTTCACACCTTGCTTAAAAAGGCAATACAAGTTTCAGAAATTAATCCTATATGCCAACTTGGACGTGAAGGTGAATTAAGAAGGCAGGCCTATAACAGAGGCCTATAAAACCAACTCTGCATGGTGACTAAAAGCCAGCAGCATGCAAAAGGATAATGTTACCCATGCTGCATGACAAGATATAAAAAAATTATTTTCGTGTAAAACTTTATAAGCAGACAGTACATGCTCCTGGCCAGCAGGAAAGCACCATTGGTGTAGGTGAGGCTATAACAGAAAGAACTGGACTGCCGGCCGAGCATAGCAGTTTAAGCAGAAGCAGCTGTGAAGCTGTGTACAAAGGCTACTTTAAGACCCATAGAGACCAAGAGAATCCAACTTCGGGTCAGATCAGGAGTGTATTCTTAAATTTTCATATTACTGTTCAGTTGACTCATGCTGGTACTTCGAGTCAGCATCACTGGTACTATTTTATTCTCACCTTGGATTAATTTATTCTCATCTTGGATTTATTCTCACCTTTGGGTTGGTACGCGAGATTTTCTTCCCTACATTCTTGATTTCCAGAAGACTTGGGAAGATGATTTACTGAAGAACATAGTGGTGAATTCTGACAAATTCTGTTCTCGGTTGTACTTATACAGCAAAATTAAGCCTTAATTTAATTAGATGAAGTCTAGCTACTAAGAATTGACTCCCCATTTAGTTAAAACCATTCTTTGAGTTTAATTTCAAATTGATCAGCTACAAGTCACGCCTGCCAATTTCTAGTTGGGAAAACAATAATTAAAATGAGGCTCATATTGTTGCAGAAAATCTCATTCATTAATTTAACACAATTCAATTTTTATTTCTGGAATAAAGAAAATTAATTGTACTTTCAAGGGGCAGGGATAGGATCAATGTCTCAGTCAGAGATAATTTAAACTTCATTTCTCTCTACAGTAGTGTCAGCCTCGAAACAGTTGACGTAAGTGTTTTATTGACTTATCCAACACTTTTAGTTTAGCACTGTAGATCACTATTTACTATTATAAAGATTAACTACTGCAATACGGCATTAGAAAGTTACATTTACTGTTTATTTGCTGTAAGTGGATAGTGGCTATGTGCTTGCACTGACCTCTTGCCATTTAGCTCAAGGCTCTATTGTACTGAGATTACTGGAAAGAGGCCCTCCCCTGCCCCCCCATCCACGAGTAGTTTAGTTGCACAAAGATGGTTTTTACTAACAATTTTCTGGAGAACAGAACCATCACCTCTTCGTACTAAATTTAAAACGAGTTATTACAATGTGGGGGTAAGGCAGCTTTTTAAGGTTTGTACACCAAGTTCTTGTATGCCAGTGGGATGTGCAAGCAAAGCAGAGGATAACTAATGCTTTACTTTCTTTATATATTCAAAGAAAAGGGAAAATAATGTGAACTAAGTGTTAAGGAGAAAGTCCATTCTCAAAAACAGGGAACTATTGCAAGCAGTCTAATTTCCTGGAAACCAACCACTGCAAAATATCACTTCTCCTATCACCAAATTGCTTCTCAGGCAACATGAGTCTCTGACCAACTGAAGAAATATCTCCTATTTTAGTTTCTGCTCTGTACAATGTCAAACACTCAGCAAGTCTGCAATTAAAAATCATTCTTTCCTGCCAGTTAGATTCACCTGAGTATTGACAGATACTGCCTGTGTTGACACAAGCTCCCACTGAAGTGCTGTCTTAGCTTGAAAGAATAGCCTTGAAACAAAATATGATGATCAGAGCTAAGGGGAGATTTTCCAATGTACAAAAATGGTGGTTAGAAACCTAGATAGGCTAAAGATTAAGGCCAACATTTTCAAAAATGGGTACCTCACTGTCATCACCTAAACCCCTATTTCCGGTACCTGTGGATTTAGGCGTTTAACCTGAAGAGCATCCACTTTTAAAAATCTTGGCAGAAGAATATAAAATGTACATTTAATCCCTAAAAATCTATTCAAATGAAAACATCTTAAAAATTGATCTTCCTCACCACCATATCGAATCTCACCATATTGCACACTTTCAGGGCCTCCTCTCCTCCCTAATTTCTGGCGACTCACTATAGTTCTTTGGTTTCTTCCTTCTATAATTCCATGCCAATCATAACCCCAGTGCAATTCTGACAAACCCACAATGACTATAAAACCCAAACAGGTCAGGTAATAACTTATTTCATCTGTCTTTCCCAAACTGTAATCAATAAGATCTTATATCCTTAAATGATGGTAAGCTAAATCAAAATGGAAGCTTTAAGATTCTCACTGTAGAATCTCATAATTCCATGAGTCGCTCAAGATAATCTGCCATCAGTGAGAGAAACGTATGAGTAAATCACTCTGATGGGATCAGACTTTGTCTAATGTATTCCCAGCTCTGGAATTTAAGTCCTCCAAATACTGTTCTCCTTTTCTAAAAGGAAAGATAAAGCCTCTATTGCCAGTTTTCAAGAGTGCATTACATTCCTTCCCCAGAGTGATTTGACATTCCTGTTAATACTTTCAGGGCAGGGGAGAAATAGAGCCTATCAGATTATAATTTAACTTGAATTGCAGTCTTGAGAAGAGGACATACTACCTATAAAATGGTCTCTATCTGAAAACCACTCATTTTCAAAAGGACAAAGACATACATTAGTACTACAAATCTATAGAAATCAGCTACACACACTGAACAACAGAATATTTCAGGTTATGTAATAAACTAAACTACAGCCCTATAATATAATAGTGTTAGATACAGTTTGCTCTCAACTAATAGAATTTGGATTTAACTGTCAACACCAGCACTGGGGTTCACACCCAATGCTGACAAAGTATCAACGAACTAGAGGTGCCATACTATTAGCAGTGCTGTCTTTGGCAAGAGATATGAACTTTGTGTCCCCTTCTGCTAATGAGGAAATTAAAGATTGTATAGTTGCTTACCATGGACCAGGGGGGAAGGGGAGATTAACCCTGATGTTATGGCAACTCTCACCACTAACAGCTTCCACTTTCCACAGATCTGCTCAGGCAACTTGCTGAGTTTACCTATGCTGTCCCTCCTATTACCAATATTTAGCTTTGTGAAGTGGTTCAAGGCTTACAGCATGAACAAGTACTATAACATCAAATTCAATATTCTAATATCACTCTTTAATTACAAATACAAACAGTACAATAGTGCCTAGCAAAGTTATAGTTTGATGGCACTCAAGATTTGTAGCAGTTGCTTTACTGCTAAGAATAGGGTCTCAGAATGAGTTTTAGTAAGAACAACAGAAAAAAAAAGTCTGAGAGTCACTCTTTTTCTTTCAAAGATGAAAAATGCAACTTTTTGCTAAAAGCAATTTGTTCAGGGGAGTTTTGCATGAGCAACCATTGCATTTACATTGCTTTGCTACATTTTGATTATACCAGTGTCTGAATCTTGTGCAGCTCATCAGGTGGAGTGTTGATGAAAGTTCAGAAGTTTCACTCCTGTCTCTATTCTTCTATTGCCCCATCCCTGTGGTACCTGAGTGCCTTACACATTATAGACAACAGAACAATCATAGATAACTTCCTTTCCCAACTCAAATGAGTAATTTGACTGTTTCTAAATGTAGGGGTTTTTTGTAATGACATTGTTGTGGAAATATTAAGTTTGAGAAGTGAGGTTTGCATTTAGTTCTAAATCAAAGAGGTTAATAGCTATTCTTGACATTAAGTTCCACAGACTTGGACCAGCTCTTCAGAAAATTTTCTCCTACCTCAATTATTTGCTTGATAGTCATTGTTCCAGTGGAAAATGCCTGTCACCGAGGGTCATGGTCGCAATCGGAGAGGCGGGGTCTCCGGTAGTTTGGACTAGTCCCATCAAGGGCTTTAAATGCCATGTTGAAGATCTAGCACTGCACTCAGTATTTAATGAGGAGCCAGCAGAAAGAATGGAGCAACAGGAGATATGCTTATGGCATCATGCTGTCTGATCAGATAGCCTGCTGCATTCTGCACTAGCTAGAGAACTTCGAGGGGAGGTACGTCAAATGAATTGCAATAATCAATGCTGGAGGTCACAAAGGTATGGATCACTATGGCTAGGCATCAACAATAGGAGGGACCATTTTTGGCCTCCTGCAGATGGAAGGGAGGACATGTTTTGCTGCTGTGACTCAGAACCAGTGAGGACTACAGGGAGACCCAATGATCCAGAAAGACTTAACCTGACAATATCTGTTACTAGGGGGTCACAGATGGTCATGACTTTCACTGGGCTGCAAAAGGAAGGCTCAGCATCGCTGCCGGTGGCTCTGACTCCCATCATTCTTACAAAACTACTACTGCTATAAAATGCCTGGGTTTAAATTAGCTGTTACCACTCAAGAAAGAGATCTTAGAGTCACTGTGGATAGTTCTCTGAAAACATCCACTCCATATGCAGCAGCAGTCAAAAAAAAGCTAACAGAATGTTGGTGTGACAGGGCAGAGGGGCCCCGCACTGGTATCGCAGGGGTTAACCCTTCCTTCCTGGCAGAGGAAGCCCCGCCCCGGAAGTTCTGATGGGCATGCTCCAACTGGAGAATAAGTATAAAAGCCTGCAAAGGTGATCAGTCTGGGCTGACCACCAGAGGAGAAGGAGGCACACCGCCAGCTCCGGAGGAGGGACAGCCAAAGCTCCCAGATCCAGGGGACAGCCAAGCCAGGACGCACCCGATGTCCAAGACGGAAGTCTTGGCAGGAGGGGATGGACCGGAGGACCTCCCCCTCCCCCGGAGTAGAAAAGATGACATTGAGGGTAGGAAGTGACCCAGGGGCATTTTAGAGACAGGCAGCGTTAAAGCTGCACTAATGCTCGGTGTGTTGCAGGCAGATCCCCGCCGAGCTAAGCGTGAGGGGAAACCCCGCCAATAGGAGAGCCCTGGGTTGGGTCCCGGTGGAGAGGGCGGGCCTGGGTCCCCCTAGCCCCCTGCCCATTGGGATACACTGCCCTGCCTGAGAGGGAGTTACTTGGACTCTGGCAGTTGGACCACACTGCCCTGACGTGTGGGGTGAGTTATCTAGACTCCGGCTGCTAGGCCGCACTAACCCGCTTGCGAGGGGGATTGTACAGACTCCAGCTGCTAGGCCGCACTGCTCCAACGCGGGGAGTGGTTTATGAGGACCCTGGCCGTCGGGCCACACCGCCCGATACTCAGGGTGGACTCAAGCCGTTAGGTTCCACTACCCCCGACTAAGGAGCGAGCACAGGGAAACTGGCCATTGGGCCACACTGGAAAGCCCTTAAAGGACGGGCATGGGAATGTAGGAGTGATGAGGCCACGACACCCCATCCACCCCTGCTACTAAGGGGCACTGTGGTGCTGGACCCATCACAGTTGGGAATCATTAAGAAAGGGATAGATAAGACAGAAAATATCATATTGCCTCTATATAAATCCATGGTACGCCCACATCTTAAATACTGCATGCAGATGTGGTCAACCCATCTCAAACAACATATATTTGAATTAGAAGAGGTTCAGAAAAGGGAAACAAAAATGATTGGGGTATGGAATGGCTTCCGTATGAGGAGAGATGAGAAAGACTGGGACTCTTCATCTTGGAAAAGAGACGACGAAGGAGGGATATGATTGAGGTCTATTAAAACCATGACTGGTGTGCAGAAAGTAAATAAAGTGTTGTTCACTCCTCCTCGTAACACAAGAACTAGGGGTCACCCAATGAAATCAGTAGGCAACAGGTTTAAAACAAGCAAAAGGAAGTATTTCTTCATACCTCACACAGTCAACCTGTGGAACTCTTTGCCAGAGGATGTTGTGAAGACCAAGACTATAACAGGGTTCAAAAAAGAACTAGATAAGTTCAGGGAGGATAGGTGCATCAATGGCTATTAGCCAGGATGGGCAGGCATGGTGTCCCTAGTCTCTGTTTGCCAGAAGCTGGGAATGGGTGATGAATACTTGTTCTGTTCATTCCCTCTGAAGCACGTGGCATTGGCCACTGTTGGAAGACACTATACTGGACTAGATGGACCTTTGGTCTGACCCTATACGGCCATTCTTATGTACTGGTGCAAACAGGCTAATTACTTATAAGGCTGGAACTGTACTAATGAACTTGTGTCTGGTTTTGTGTCACTAACTCCTATCACTGTTTCTTATAGGAAGAGGTATTGGATTCTGAGGTTAAGTGGAAGTTTTACAAAGTGATTTGCCGTCCTTAAAAGTTCTATGGAATGGGACTTTTCTACTTTTGTGACAGAGATAGCACCATCTCTTTGCATCCTGCAAAGCAATGACTTAGACTGGAAAGAATCCCTTGTGCTGGAATCTCTCTGTACCAGCTAATGTTTTCCACCATCAACAGTCAAGCCTCCTTCCTTACTACTTTCTGTGCAGGTCATCCAAGAACCACGGAGATCTGTGGAGGCTTTCAAGTGGGCTGGACACCTACAAACACACCTTCCACTCCTTACTAACACAGAGGCCAGACAATGCATGGAAAAGATTCACTAAAATGTTAGGGCCACAGCATCAACACAGACCTGCTTGCTAGCCAACATTAGAAATAGTACATACGGTACTGCGTCTTAATGGAGACTAGCAGCAGAAGACACAGAATTAGGGCATCACAAAAATGGAAAAGAAATAACCCAGACTATTCCTAGGAGACTTTCCTACAGATTGTAATTTACAAGAATACCCATAAATATGCGCAAGTTGCGGTGATGCATTTTATTAATGCTTCAGAACAGCACAATGAGGTAAAACTGTGTGGTCCTAGAGAACACTTCATCAAAGTCTACCTGGGGTGGAAGGTGTTCTTTACTATTCTACAAAATATTTTTTTTAATTGTAGCTTTAAACAATGGATTAATTTTTTAAACCACTTTTAAACATGAATTGTATGGTGTACTCATAGGTCTATTGTATTTTTATGTTACCAGGCAAGGAATATAGAGCAACAACTGTATTCATTAGAAATGTTAATTAACTTTTTGTACCATGAAACAAATCTGAAAAATAGACCTCTGGGAAGTTATGTAATCAAGAATAATTTCAAAACACAACAGAACCATTTCCCATATAAAATACTACAGGTAGAAATGAGGCTGCAACATTATGGTTGAGAAATCAAATGTACAAAGTCAGCAAATTTGAGAAATTAAGGTTTCTACTGGAATACTTACTTAGCCACGTTGCACATTCTGTATATTTTTAAACATATACATTTAACAGCATACAACAGTACTGAAGTTTTGGAAAAGAGTGGGACATGACCATATACATGCAACCTGAGTTAAAGACCATATGATTATCTTTTTCTTGAAATTGCATTTTACATCTAGATCTGAACATGATTGGTGCTCTTGGTTAAAGTAATTTGATGAGAAATCTCCTCTGCCTCTGCCATTAAGTCAGGCCTTAATAGCAGCAGATATCTTAACAATGGCATCTTGATCTGCCTTGTCAGTGCTCTAAATCCTTCTTGGCTAAGGGTACTCCAAAAAGCTAATGAAATCTGTTTTTTCCATGCAAGTTAGAATATGTAAATTTTATACATGAATCAATGTTCTTCAAGTGAAATTCTTAAATTTTTCTTCCTTCCTTCAATTTTTGAGCAACACAAGAGCAAGCATTTCAGATCAGAAGATATAGGGAAAATGTATTTTTCCCCATTTTCACACCTCCAAAATAGCTAGACTGATTTCGCTCAGGTTTTTCAGAAAAATTGAAGATTTAGAATAAAATAAACCATGGCAATTATTAGCCCAAGAGTAAGTTGCTTGAAAGCAACTCAAGGAATTATAGGGGTTCTCACGGCTTCCAAGCTCTCATGAATGTCAGGTCAATTTCAGGAAGCCCTGGCATAGCAGCCAGAATTCCCATTAGAACCCTGTCTATGACTCAACAAAAAATTGTTGAACCTGAACTCCAACCAGCCCTCATATATATATGTGTATGTATATATGTGTGTGTGTGTGTGTGTGTGTGTGTACACACACACACACAGTATATTCCATGCATACTTTCTAAATTCATTTAAATTCCCACTGACATACCTCTAAGATGGTACTTTTATAAAACAGAGTACTTAATGGATGTTATAACACTGTCTGAAATATAGTGCCATCCTGAATATTTATATATGGTTAGTCACTGGAAACATGAAACTGTATCTCCATCACATAGAGGCACTCAACCAGTTACTCTTTCCCCTCACTCTAACTGACTGAAGGTAGCATGCTCCCTCACAAAAGCAAATCCTAGTTGCTTGAAGGATGCACTTACATGTGGCAACAGTCAACAAGGTATACTGTGTAGCCCTTTAAATGTAAGAATGTTGATTGAGAACCATTCGCTTCCTTCACAGCTGAAATGTCAAATAACCTAGCTGCAATATACTAGTTCATATCACAAGGCAGAAAAGATAGGAAGTATGGAAGATGGAGAAATATAGCTCTTTTCCCATCTCTAATGAAAACACCCACCAAAAACTTAGCACTTTTTCCACTTGCCAGTGAGTTAAAGCTGTGGGTTCCAAACTTAGTCCTGGGTGACACAACAGACTCTTTGGGGCCGTGGGGACAGAAGAGTTCAATACAAAATGGTCCATGCTGGATGGTTCTGGAATACAGAGAGCGCAGAAGGTAGTTAAAATCATTTCAGGGGCTGTACTGAGCAGAGGTTGGTCAGATCAAAATATCAGGGCCAGCATTTCTCATCTCCTCTGTAAACACCACTTGGATCATTACTAATAATTTGTGACCAAATGATTACTGTTTCTCTTCAAACTGTGCAAAGGAATAACCTGTGTTATAGTAAAGTAATATGATTTTTTGAAATGCTTGGTACTGCAAATAAATACAACCCCTGTTGGCCAATTCTAGCTACCTCCACTAAGTACTCCAATGGTTCTGAAATTACAGAGACAGTGCCAACATATTAAAAAAGCTTCGAACTACTCACATTCCTGAAGTTAGTGCTGCCATTGCCACATTATAATGATATAGGTTATCTTGCTAAGAACACCATGGTCAAGGAAGCCTGACAACAAAAGATTCCTAAAACCGACTTCCGCTTTGATATATACAATAAGAGCTGTCACATTCTACCTGTCTAAGCAACTGATAAAATGTAACTGCTGTTAAAATTTCAAGGTAAAAATCTCTTTTCCTTCTGTTTGATAGATTATCTGTTCTAAAACTCACCAGATTGAGCATCTATTAAAAAGATCACAGCAGCTATCAAGTGTAATGGTGCGTAAGACATCAATTTAGTTTTCCCCACAGACCTTCCTCCAAATGCCGATTCTCTCTCACACACCCTTTATTATAATACATCACTTCAAACTTTCCTACAGAAGGGCCAATCAAAGCAATGTCTCATATGATGATACAAGCTACACCAGTTCCACTGTGTTCATTTAATCCAAATCTCCTTTCTTGGACACTTTTTCCTGCAAAGTAGGTACCCCAAATATAGGCAGCCTCCCACCATATCACACATATGAAACTATGAGGAAAAACAACTCATACCACCACCTAAAAACTAGTTTAGAAGGCCAACAAAAATAACTGTCTCAGTCTCTTGTAGACAACCAAACTACTTTCAAAATCTGGAAGAATTTGGGTAATCTAGACTTTAATAATGATGGAATCAGTTTGTCTGGCTTCTAAATCTGAAAAAGTAGCAACTGAAAAAAACTAAAAAAGAAGTCAGAAAGATGGTGCTACATCTTGGAATGTATTGAATCAATTAGGACTAAAATAACTATTGTTTGTTGTTTAAATTCAAAGGACTTGTCACCCAGTGATAGGTTGATTAAATCCAGGTTGATAATTTGCATTTGTTTATTTGTTCTCTGTTGATGCTGGTTTCAGTTTTAACTGAGGTATCATACATAGGGTAACTGGTATTATAAAAAAGGAAAAGAAAAATGTTTGCACATAAATTCTCTTCCGTCTAGGTTTTACAAACATCACATTGGTATCCAAATGCTAACCAGGAAAATTCAGAGCATTAAAAAAAAAAAAAAAAAAAAAACCACAAAACACAACACAAATAAACCCCTCACTTTCTCAGATCACCTGGCAGCAATCAAAAAAGTTACATGCTTTAAGGGTATTCATAAATTCACCGATTCCAAGGCCAAGAGGGACCATTGTGATCATCTAGTGTGACCTCCTGTATAAGACAGGCCATAGCACTTCCCCCAATAATTACTAGAGCATAGCTTTCAGAAGTGTATGGCCTTATTTCCAGTCTGAACTTGTCTAGCTGCCACTTCCAGCCATTGGATCAGATTAGACTTTCTCTGCCAGGTGAAGAGCCCACTATTAAATATTTGCTCCCCATGTAGGTATATTTTAAAACATATAAATATAAAGGGTAAGATTCTGTGCTATGCCTCCCAAAGGTGAAGCACAGAACTCACAGCCCAAAACTGTCAGCCTCCTGGTAGCATCCTCTGCCTGTCCTATGGACCATAGTACTACCCAGAATCTCCACAGTGAGCTGAAGCCCTACCCCTGACATGCCCCTCCTTTTTATTGAATGATTCGTATGAAACCAAAATGTTGCTGAATTGTTACATGTTTGTAATGAGCCACTAATCCCTGATTGGCATTCCCTAGGGTCTACTGCACATTAATATCCATTCACATACAAACACACACACATACACACAAACCATGTTCACCGTGTGTGTGTGTGTGTATACACACACACACACACACACAATCAGGGCTGTCACACTGTACCCCCCCCCCACACACACACAAATACATATGCATACTGTGATAAAGTTCCTCCTCTGCCTTGGTGGGTTCTGCGCTTTCTGACGGATTTGCTCGCCTCAGAGGTTCACGGCAGTCCTCAGTTTGGCTCCTTTTGTTAGTGGCACACACCTGCCATTCACTTGGCTAACCTCATCACTGGCCAGCATGGGGAAAAGGAGAACAATCCCCGCAGTCTCTGCTGGCCCACCTAATGGGTCGGGGGACAGGCCATTCCACTCTGGTGGGACCCATAGTCCAGATCAACTCCTCTTATATCAAGTAGGGAGTTGGGGGACCCTGGGCCCACCCTCTACTCTTGGTTCTAGCCCAGGGCCTGTGGATTGCAGCTGTCTATAGTGTCTCCTGTAACGGCTGCGTGACAGCTACAACTCCCTGAGCTACTTCCCCATGGCCTCCTCCCAACACCTTCTTTGTCCTCACCACAGGACCTTCCTTCTGATGTCTGATAATGCTTGTACTTCTCAGTCCTCCAGCAGTATGCCTACTCACTCTCAGCTTCTTGCACGCCTCTTGCTCCCAGCTCCTCGCACGCACCTCACTAACTGAAGTGAGGTCCTTTTAAAACCAGGCGCCCTGATTAGCCTGCCTGTCCTAATTGATTCTGGTGGCTTCTTAATTGGCTCCAGGTGTCCTAATTAGCCTGCCTTAATTGGTTCCAGCAACTTCCTGATTGTTCTGGAACAGCCCATTATCTTACTCAGGCAAAAGGGACCTGCTTAATATGGGGCTAATACATCTACCTTCTATCACTCTCCTGTAGCCAGCTGGCCTGACTCTGTCACAATACACACACACTTCAGAAACCTTTCAAAAATGCTAGCTCCAGCCCCATACATCCTGCACATCCCCATCAGGAAATATGAGCTTTGGTTTGGGAGATAAAGTTGTTAGTCAGGGAGCTTCAAGAATGATGGGCAAATACTGCAGTAGGAGGAGGGCAGTGGGCAGATGCAGCATCATTCTTCTGAATTTCAGAAAAAAGGTCAAGAGTTTTTTCAATTTGTTTTATACTTTAAAAAAAAGCCAGAGAATGTTGTCATTAAGGAAAAACATTAATTATTCACAACAGGGGTGCATTTTCTCCCATGAGCACACTTTTTTATTAATACCACACCAAATTTCAGCAAAGACCTTAAATTTCCCATCAACACCTACAACCCCTCCGCTGTAAATGACTACATATTTTGTGCAACACTCCCCAAAAAAGACATTTCCCAGGCTTCTTACACTTGCCAGTCCAGCGCCCTCTTCCTGCCTAATGTTTCTAGCCACATACTGCAAATCCATAGGTCCTTAAAAGTGATTCTTAAAAGAAATAAAAAATAATAATTAAAAGGCAGATGTACAGACATGAAATATTGGCAAAGACTGCCTGAAAAAAAAAAATCAGTTTTACAGAGCAATATTTAAATGCCATCCTGATTAAAATTCTCCTCAGTACCCATGACAGATAGAATTACATTAAAATTCTTTTCAACCATAGAGTGACCCCATTTTTTATGTAAATAAAAATATTTAAGAGATTTTCTTAGCAGAACATACCAAAGGAGCAACTTCGTGGCCTAACAATGTTCCATAACAGCAGGTTTTTAGCAGGACTGCAAAGCTTCCATGGTTTAGCTAACTAAAAGGAGATATAAAATCTTTCACTTGTAAGATTATCAACCTGAATCCAGCTCAGGTCCACCGTAAGTAAAATTTGTTGTTACAGTAGGTAGGCCACTGAAGAGCCAATGTGAAATGAGTTGATTATCTCAATCCAGGTACTAGTGGACAAGTATATACATTTCAAACTCCCCACCACACTTGACATCCATGACACCAGATTAGACAAAAATGAAATGGACAGGACAAGCTCTCCCATTGCTAGCAGCAGTTCCCTCGAGGTCACTACTGGGCAACACTGGAAGGACATTAACAATTTGAATCATTCTGTGTCTTGCAAAAATTCACTAAAACAAAGGCCAAAAAGACCAAAAAACAAAAAACAAAGAAACAACTAACCAACACTATTTTTTCATATACTTCAGGCACTTTTTACAGTGTACATGTATAGAAACTTCAAATTTAATATATCCTGAGGTTTCTTGCATTAGTCACTTGAATATGGGAGGAGAAAAAAATTAACTGATTTTCAAGTGTGCACTTTTCTCTTTCCTGCTTTATTTGCTATAAAGAAACCTACAGATTTAGCATAAGTTATTTAGACATCTATTAATGGTACTGACTTAAGACCAGAACTCACGCAAGTCAGTAGGAATTATCTAATTAATAAAGTAGTAAAAATATACCCCTCTTCTATATATATTTTGTTGATTCATAGACACAACACATACTGAACTGAAATCAAAGTCATAAGTAGGTGAAGCATGCCAAGGGCTATTTATTTTCAAAAGGTCAACATCCACTACACCTTTCAACAGTACTACATTGTATGGACAGATTCAAAGATTTTCTTTGATGATCTTATGCACCGTTCAATAAATCCAACAAAGGTACCATACTAAGCCAAGTTGGATTAGTTCTCCATAATATGGCTCTGATTAAACTTGTTCTCACGGTTAGTATTTTCTTCGAAGGGTAACTTTTCAACCTACTAAAGCAAGTTAATAGATTTCACAATAGCATCTAAAAACTAATATCTCTTCCCTAAATGTGAAATTAGAACAAAGCATTTAAAAATACCTAAGTATACTTAACTGATTTTTCTTTCCACATTTTATTAAGAAAAAATATAATTAAATTAAGTACTAGAAATACTATAATTCAATATTCATAGTAACTTGCATATCACAACAGGCTCCTGACCACAAGCACACTCATTTGGAGTTTTAAAGAATGTTGCAATAGAATTAAAACTACAAGAATTATTACTACTTTGGTAATGAATTTTAAAGATGCTGACTTTATTACAGTGGGTGAAATATGATTATTTATAATTGTGCAACAGACAGACTGCTAGGCATTTTGCAGACAGAGAAGCCCCAAAGAGTATGAATTCTAAATGTACACAGAAATAAGGGAAGAAAGAGGGCTAAAAAGCAGTGGCACCATCAGCTTGGACAGGGTCAGATTAAGGCAGATGCACTGGAGTTGCATGATTACATACAAAACCCAGCCTTCATTAAAAATTATAATAATTAAGTTTCTAGCTTTCATAGTTGTGCACCTTTCCTTCCCTCCTGCATCCCCTCTCCCATTTTATGTAGCCACATGGCCACTCCCATCCCCTTTCACTCCCATTTTTATTGCCCCTTCTTAGCAACACTACTTCCTCCACCCTAGCTCATTCTCACATCATTATGGCACCAATACATACCTCCTCCGTTCCCCATTCCCTCAAAAAGGTAATACTAGTAAATAATTCAGCCAACAGTTGTGCACACTGTTAGCCTATGTAACCAGATATCATTAAACCCTCAGCCTCTCTGCTCTCCTTATGTTTCTTCCCAGCTCCCCATTCAGTTGGAATGACTTAAATACCCTCTTTTCACTCTTCTCCCCTATACTTCTTTTGGTTCCTGCTTTCAGATCCTGCTCCTGAAAGCAATATTTCCTTCCTGTAAGGTTGGAAATGCATTAGTCATGGTGAATTCACTGAAGGGTCCACCAGTGAATTCAAGGGAATAGGAGACTGGAGTGTTTGTTTTGGTTGTGTGATAGCCAAAAAGCTCAATAATTGATACAGGAAAGAGATACAGAATGATATTAAGTCATGAAGAAACAAGAGGGTTTTACATCAAGCCATAGTAAATATGCAGAAAGTAACACAAATTTCTCTTCAGTTTACCTGGAAGCCTGTTGACGGTCTTCCTTCTTCTCCCTGGAAATATGATGCTCCCAAAGCTTTCCAAAATCAAGATTTAAGTCAGCTACAGCTCAAGCAGTCAGCAATCTGGAGCACATCAGTGTTGTCAAAATACCAGTGTGTCTGCCTGAGCTCACCTGGAACTCCTCCTCTCTGTCCCTGCCCCAAAAAATTACCATCTCCCTTGTTTTATTTCCTCTGTCAGGAGCTAAAATAAGCCCTATTGTTGTGAAGGCATTTTCTATCTATCTGGGTAATGTTCAGATTTGGACTAAATTGGCTGCCTCTACAGCAGCAGATCTGTCAAGAGGCAACTAAGGTGAATCTTTCCCTGCTTGGTCTCAGTGGGGTTCTACAAGCACTAGAGACAATTAGGTTACTCTCTGCGATTTGGATTTATATCATTCCCAACAGATAAAATTTAATTGAGGGAAGGAGGAAAGTTGGATCCATTACTGGAGATTGTCAATACCTTTGGAAGGGCTAGTTTGGAAGGGCATCCTGCCAACATCTCGAACGAGCAAAGACAAAGCCTAACTTCAGGAAACAGTCTGATGCTAACAATCATACCAGTTACTACTAGCCTTTTTTTGGAGGAAAAAATGAGAGCTGTGACAATGCAGCTCTGGAGTCCTCAGAATTTCCGAAACCATTTTCAGGTTTGTTTTAGGTCTCTGTTTGGTACAGAAACCATACTGGGTCTCACTGATGGATGGATTTTCTTTGCAACAGCAAAGATCAAATATATTTGTTGCATATTTTGGTTTAATCATCAGCTTTTGATACCACTGATGGGTTTCTAGAAACTGGCAGGGACAGAGTAGGTTGTACCTCTTACCTTAGAAGACCCAATGGGGAAAGTGATGCCCTTTCTCAGGGCTTTTTTTCTCTTTGGATCTTCTCTGTATTCTCTCCTCATTTCCTGACAGTTTCCCCTTTATTACCTCTTTCCTGTTTCACACTTTGCTCTAATTTTCTTATCTTTCCTTTGCCCAATCTCTGCCAGCCTTCCACCACTCAGTCTCCCACATCCTGCTGTTTCTCCACCCAGTCAAACTCTCTGCTTTTTCCCAAAATCACACTGCTAATCCCCAAAACTGTCTCCAACTTTTTCATCTCTGTTTCCACCACAACCTTCTCCTTGGAGAGATGAACCTGTGCATCGGGGATGGTCTAGATAATACTTAGCCTGCCTCAGTGCAGGGGACTGGACTAGATCAGTGGTTCTCAACCTGGGGTACATCAGCTTATCTTGATATTTGCCTAGTTTTAAAACAGGCTACATAAAAAGCACTAGTGTAGTCAGTACAAACTAAAATTTCAATGACTTGTTTATACTGGTTTCAGAGTAGCAGCTGTGTTAGTCTGTATTCACAAAAAGAAAAGGAGTACTTGTGGCACCTTAGAGACTAACCAATTTATTTGAGCATAAACTTTCGTGAGCTATGGATGAAGTGAGCTGTAGCTCACGAAAGTTTATGCTCAAATAAATTTGTCAGTCTCTAAGGTGCCACAAGTCCTCCTTTTCTTTTTGTTTATACTGCTCTATATACTATACACTGAAATGTAAGTACAACATTTATATTCCAATTGATTTATTTTATAATTATATGGTAAAATGAGAAAATAAGCAGTTTTTCAGTAATAGTGTGCTGTGCCATTTTTGGATTTTGATGTCTGATTTTGTAAGCAAGTAGTTTTTAAGGGAGATGAAACTTGGGGTACACAAAACAAATCAGACTTTGAAAGGGTACAGTAGTCTGGAAAGGTTGAGAGCCATTGGACTAGATGACATATTAAGGTCCCTTGCAGTCCGACATTTCTATGATTGTATGTGTGTGTTTGTTTAAAGGGGAGCTGAGGGGATCTCATCTACAGCTCTTGTACTTAGGGCTGGTAGAAAAATTTCTATTGAAACAGTTCCAGAAAAATTGGGTTTTTGACTAAACAACATTTTTTGCAAAGTACCAACTTTTTTTTTGAAAATTTCAGGTTTTCCATTAAAATCTGAACACCCAAACCCTGAAATATTTTGGCCAAAAATAAAAATATTCCCCCTTCACTACCAAATGAAGAAGAGGCCACCATATTTTTTCACCTCCAGCAGTGGGCCCATCTTGTTTGTATAATTCCTGCTGGGTCTCCCTCAATCCCTCTCCTATCAGGCAATTAAGCATGAACCACCACCACCTACGGCAAGAAATTAATGGCTACTGTGTCACAGTGGTCACTGAATCATGTGTGCAATGGTTCCTGCTTCTGGATCAATATTTTCCAGCACTGGGCTTTGGAAAACCCTTAAGTCATCATAAATATGAAATAATTAACCTGAGACAAATCTGCTAATTAAATAGTTTCTATTGAGAATAAAAGATTTTTGGTTGCTCATAAATTCAGGATTGGTTTGCTATAGTATTCCCAATAATACATTTAGAATCAAAGAAATGTTTGTGACTTGAAATGGCAACAATGGGGAACTAGATCAACTATCGTCTAAACTTTGATGCTATCACTGGCTACCTTGGAGCAGGGATGCTGGGACAATTTGTATAATGGGGGTGCTGTCAGCCATTGAACCAAACTGTAAATCCTGTATATTAATGGAAATCACTTCAAGTCATGGGGTGCTGCAGCACCTCCCACATCTCTAGTTACAGCACCTCTGCCTTGGAGGATATAAGGCTCCTGCATAAGTCATTCTTAATCATACCATGTCTTTCCAAAGGTTAGACTGATTTTTTTTTTTAAAATTGAAGACAACTGCTAAGGTAGACGAATATTAAGGAAATCCACAAGGGCTAATATTTTCCAACAATGGGTGCTTGAAGGTTGATTCCTAAATCCATATTTAGGTTTCTAAAATAAATAGCCTGATTTTCAAAAGTACAGAGTACCCAACTTTTACTTTAGTGGGAATTTATGGATAATTCAGTACTTTGGAAAATTAGGTCATTTATTTTAGGTACTTAAATACGGACTTTGTTTTTGGCTCCTTTGTGATGTATGAAAATGGCAAGAAAACAAACACGGCAAAATATTTCTAGTTGTCTGGTTTTTCACATTAGAAGTATAATTTACCACCACTTCAGCAGAGAACTGTGAAACCTCCCACTCCACATCTCCAGCAAAAACAGAAGATGAACACACATGTTAGGAAAAAGCAAACAAAAAAAAGTTCTAAAAAACTCCAGGCCTACTAGGCACATCATAAATAAGCGAAGAGACCACAAGCAACTGTTTCCTTTGCAGTCATCTTTAACTCATTACCTGAATCCCTTAAATCTTACAGTAACTCTTTATAAAAGTTTCCAGCTTATCAGGACAAACATCACTGCCAGCTGCTAAAATGAAATATTACTGCAAAATCCTGGCAACAACCAGGTATACATGAATACGTAGAAATCATTTTATAATATGAAAACTTGTGTCCAAAACTGAAAAGCCATGCCATATCCCTGCTTTCCCTCTGTCGGTCCTTCTGATCAACGACAACACTGACAGTATGTACTGATAGTAATAAAAAAATATATTCATTCCCAGCTAAGCAAGAAGAGGGGAGGGGGGAAAAACCCCCAGACCACTTGGACTTTGTGATTGTGACATCTGCAAAAAAGAGCCAGTCCATCTCTTAAATGACGGAAGACAATAAAACTGACAACTGCAAGGGAAAAATCTTTAACGTAACAAGATGTAAGGAAGGCAGCACCTTGCTGTTCCGCAACTGTCTTCTTTGCCTCAGAGCAATTATTTAGAATGTAGGGGGGGTTATTACTTCAAAGGGAAAACACATTTTACAGAAATCTGTGAGCACCTGCTTTTCTAAAAACAAAACTGACAGTTTCTTCATATTTACATCTCTCCTGTAATCCCCAGGAGAATACAGTGAAGAATACATATCACAAAAATTGTTTAGAATGACTTCATCTAAAAATTAGTGGTTGTCTCTCAGCCACACTACTATGGCCCCAGTACTACAAAGTCTAGGCATGTTGCTTTATGCATATGACTTCAATGGGACTACTTGAAGAGAAGGTATGTGTGCGCCTAAGTCTATAATTATCCAGCACAACACTAAATAGACCGCAATTCATAAAGCAAAAATCCATTTGCTAAACATTACCCTTTTTCCATTTGTGGAAAAAACATGTAGATATTGTGGATTTCCCCAATTTGTTTGTTATTTAAAGCTAACAGATTTTGTTTTTTGTCGTCTATTATTTCATATTCTTTAGGGTTTGCTGTTTGAAATTCAAGCTGTTTTGATGCATTACGATTACTCACATGGCATTCTTCTGCTTCCTGACTGGAGGAGTACTCTTATCAGGTAGCCAGTAAAAATACTTGAGACTAGATAATCTGGTTTTCGTCGGTATTTTAAGCAAGTAAATTTCCTCTCATATTTGCGCCAATAAAACTTGATCCCAAAAGGGGGTCACAGTCAACCAAAACTAATTTAAAAAACAAATATTTGTGGGAAATATTTTACATTATTGACCTGTTCTAACTGAAAGCAGCCTGTCGTCATGTTTACTATGAAAGATCAGGAGCTTAAGTGCCTGAACCACTATGCCCAGGAATCCATGTACTCCCAAATCCATGGCTGCCTACTCAGAGACAATTCCCTGGCCCCATCAACTAACCTTCCTATCCATAAATTTTCTCCCACCATCTAATGTTCCTGATTCTCTTACTGATGCCCTTGTCAGTTCTCTGTTCATCAGGGAAACACTACAGCAGTGGTGGGCAACCTGCGGTCTGCAGGGATGTGCTGGCCGCCGCTTCCCGCAGTTCCCATTGGCCGGGAACAGCAAACCGTGGCCACTGGGAGCTGCTGGCGGCCATGCCTGTGGACGGTCAATGTAAACACTGTCTCGCGGCCCGCCAGCGGATTACCTGATGGGCCGCAGGTTGCCCACTACTACACTACTCAGAATCAGCTGAGATGCAGCAGTCCACTGAATAAAAGGCATCTAAGGGGAAAGGAACATCACGTGGGATGAACAGGAGGTACAATTTGTTGCTCTTTGCTTCCTCCCACTTGCCGTTTTCTACCTAATTTTGTCAAGTTCAGCTGTTGGGTCCTGTTAGTGATTCACGGGGACCTTTGTCCTGTGGTTTCTATTTTTTTATTGCAGCATGCCACCCTGAAAACACAATATGTCAAAAAGGGAGACAAACTGGTGAGTAACACAGAATATATGTGCTAGTTACCCACTCCGTGTTTAAACCTGAAGATTAATAGGTAATAAATTACCATCAATTTGATGTCTCCAAATCCCTCTCTGCCAGCCAGAGACTCAGGTATAGGTTCTCTTATTACCAGATGAAGACAAAAATAAAGCGAAGCTCTTGTAACATCACTCTCCCTATTAAGGGGGCTGACTGGTTGGTCCTGCTCAATTACAGACTTTGTGAGCAATAAAGATTCTATTAATTCAAGTCACTACTAAATTCAAGGAGAAAAAGTCAGAAAGAACAGTATCAATCTGTACAGCTGGTTAAGGTCAAGTGTTACATTACTCAGACGAGTAAATAATGTGGATGCCTGTCCTTTCTGCAAGTTATAACAGCAGCTGTTCTCAAAGGAAATAGTATAGGGGTGAAATCGTGGCCCAAAATAATACAATCAGAATTCTGCCATTGACTGCAGTATAGCCAGGATTTCACTCAAGGTGTATTTCTTTTTAACACACATATTTAGGTTGAGTTTTGTGCTTGAAATATAACTTTGCACCTCACATGTAACAAAAAAGCTTCTATGGCCCAAAACATCCTTTCATTTTGTTACTTTCATTTGAGTGTAAGCATATACTTTAAAATTCAGCTGTATAGGCGAGGTTCTATTCCAAAGCAGTACCAGGTTTTGGACAAAGCAGACAAATCCCCAAGCCCCAACCATCTCCGCTCCCACCAAGAGTGGTCTGATTCTCTACCCTGCTTATACTGCTTCCATCTTGGCCATTATTTGATGCCAATGACTGATCCCTAGTTTTCCTTTGGCCTGAGAGATCACACACTTCCTCCGCCTGATAAAGAGAAAGGTCTTTAAAAATATTTTCATTCCCTGATGCTATGCTACCCCTGCTGATGTTGGTCTATTAGTCAGCTGAAGTGCACTTCCAACTGTATTCTCTACAGGCACACTTGCGCACACAGAGCACACTTCATCAGGAAGGAAGCATGGTGGCTAACTATGGATGGGCTCAGTATTCTTTTTTCTGTTGGCCTTTTACCCTAAAGCCACAGAAAAATGTGGCAACAAGAAGAATAGATGTTGAGAGTTTATTACAATCAATTGCACTGGTGTCTACATATTTTTTCTTTACTTTTTTTTTTAAATTTAGACAGACAAAAAATAAAAAACTTAACAGTATAGTACAACACTAGAGAAATGGTCAACCAGATATTATAGTCCTAGAAATTCAAAACTTGAACATCCATTGAACATTCAATTCTCCATAAATTAGTCCCACTGGTAGTGCATTATAATAATAGTAGTAAATTACTTCTTAAGGTTGTTGGCCTTTTGATCAGCTTTGTATGTTCCTCTTTAAATGAAAGTGCAGAATGAGATGGACAGTGGTTGTATTAACATATGGGAATGACAACAGGCTTGGTAATGAGACAAGGAGCATTTCATCTACAGATCAGACTGACAAAGTCATTACTTCCAGACTGCGCTTTGATGTACTGGATGCAATGACTTAATTGTCTTTTGGTATGCCTACTCTGCAATCAGGAGATGCGATTGTTGCACATGTAGATATACCCAAGCTAACTCTAATGTAGTTAGCATGTTAAAAATAGCCCAGAAGCCACAGTAGCACAGGCTAGCCAGAGCATACAAACCCGCCCAGGACCCTGAGTACCTACTCAGGGGGCAAGCCCGTATCACCACCCATGCTTCTATAGCATCACTGCTATTTTTTAAGTGAGCACAATCAAAGGTAGCTCAAGTATGCCTACATATTCTGCAATCACACCTCCCGACTGCAGTGCAGATACAGTGAATCGATGTCTATCATATAACCACCTGCATAATTGACACCACTAATGGCTTTCTCAGAAGGGCTACACTGGATTAGAGACTGATTTATTCCTTCACTTTTAGAGGTGATCCATTTCTGGGGCGGTATGGGAAAAGCTGAACTGATGTGATCTATACTAGAACTGTTTTGCACTGCAAGGTTCAGAGCTAAGACAAAGGTGAAGGAGATTGTCATAAGGGACCTGTTTGCAGAAGATGCAGCCCTTGTGGCTTATAGTGTTGATGCCCTACAACGTCTTGTTATTAAGTTCTCTGATTCATGCAAAATCTTTGGGCTAGCAATAAGTTTGAAGAAGACTTATCATACACCAAGGCTCTTCGGAACCAGTTCCAGATGTCACCTTAGACAGATGTTGTTGACCAATTTTGCTACCTTGGCTCTACTGTTACCAGCAGTGTAGATCTTGATGCTGAGCTCACTAGTTAAAGCAGCCAGGAACATTGGTCTTTTGCAAGATAACGGAATAATAACAAATTGTCAACTAAAGTGAAAATCTGTATTTATGAGATGTGTGTTTTATGCACTCTCCTATATGGCTCAGAAACATGGACGACTTACACCAAACATACCAAAAGACTAAACAGCTTTCATATCAGATGCTTGCATAAAATTCTTTGAATAAGATGGCAACACAAGGTGACAAACGTAAAAGTGTTAAATCATGCTGGTATGTCATTCATGGGAACGTTAATTAGTAAGAAAAGACTCAAGTGGCTTGGACAAGTTAAGTGAATGCCAGATTACAGGATCCCAAAGAGTGTGCTGTACTCTGAAACTCGAAGGGCCTAGAAAAAGAGGCACACCTCTGTGCAGATATTGGGATGCTTGTAAAAATGACAGTATCCTTTGGAATCTCTGTGGATGATTGCGAAAGGAGTGCAGAATGTTCACTCTGGTTGGTGAAGACATCTTGTAGATGGAGCGAGACGTTGTAAGGCGACTGGATTAAGCTTTGTGATGACCGGTATCAGACGAGGAAAGAATCTACTGCTTGGATTCAGAGCACTGCTAGTGAATTGGTGTGCCCTACCTGTGGACGGGACTGTCACTCACACATCAGATTCAGCAGCCATTAAAGAACTTATCGGTGCATACACCATGCTCTATAAAGAGCAATGGAGCCAGTGATTGATGAGGAAGGCTGGATTTATGCTGTCTATAATGGGACTGTTGTGGGGTCAGTAGGTTTATGTTTCCATTGCGGTCAACCTGGTAATTTTTGGAGCATTAAAGTCACTTAAAAATGAAAACAAAGGTCAATGGGAAGAAATTGTGGGAGAGAGCCACTTGTTGACAAGGACTAACAATGGTGATAACACTGATTCAGTTGTTAGACAATAAAAATGCATTGTTAGCTTGACAGGAACACCATAACCACTAGGAATAAGGATTATATTGCCTTGTGGGTGGTCTGATATAGTGTTTCACTCTGCATGAGACGCAATTGAAAAAATCCACTGCTCAACTCCTATAAACATATAGATGCCCAGTTAAAGCAGATTTAAATATTGCTAACCAGTGGGGAAAAAAGCCATCCAATCCTCTAGAACTCCATTTGGAGTTGTTCTCTCTGATTGAAGCTTCATGATTTCCACAAACAGTTGTGTTCCAGACGCTTATAAATACTTAACGTTTCTATGTTGATGAGACTGGGAATAGTATTTGAAGACCTTTAGCACAAAGGAAAAAGGGACATAATGGGAAATGAGTGGTGTTTTAATAGGAAGAAAAATTACTGATCACTGACAGGCTATTAGTTAACTGTGACATTTTTTTAAATTCTAAAGCGCAAGACATATTTCACTCAGACAGCACAGATATACAGGTGCTCCAGATACACAGGTAACTCCACTGCTAAAAAATCTTAAGATATTGTGATGCTCTGGAGCTCAACGCAGACCACTAAAGGGCTGCGTCACAACCTGACTTGTAACTCTGAGTGCCTCCGTGCTGTACAGCTTTGGCTCAGAGCCCTAACACCATCAGCCTGCTTACAGCACAATGACCTCATTCTGGCTTCCACCAGCCTGGTTTCTTCTTGGAGGGTGATACCAACAGCCCTTTCAGCCCCGAATTCTCCCCCCAAACATGACTTTTCCTGCACTGCACAGCCCTTTTCATTGTAGCATTCACACAAGCTAACAAAGTTCACTGCTCCTTCAAAGAGACAGTACACAGCAGCTTATTAACTAAACTGGGTTAACACACCTTTGCTTCAGTCACAGCACTGAGGTGGTTTATAATAAAAAGTAACACAAGTTTATCAACATGAGGACATATGTTAAAATGATACCAAGCAGAAAGAATAAAGGCAGAAATGGTTACAAATGAAAAAGCAAAACACACTTCTAAGACTAAAATCTGACTTAATTTAGAGTCTTTTGTTCAAAGAAGTTTTTCTCATCACAATCTCTCTTCCAGCATGGCTGACCAGCCATTAGCCAGGACCCAACACCCGGAGCCAAAGTGCTTAGTTTCTGTGACTCCTCAGGTGAAGGATAACTTAGGGGCTCCCTCCGCCTCTCTTTATAGTCCAGTAAACCTTTAAAATATATTCTTCTGAAGTGTATCACCAGATAAAGTTCCCTTCCCCGATTGGTATAGATGTCACGCTGTCATTTACATTGTAAAAATCACAACTGGGGGAGAAGTTAGCATCTGATTTCTCTCCAGCTTACGATTTTTGCAATGTAAATTATCTTACTGCAATCTCTGATACAAATGAACAAGCCACTGTCTTTGGCCACAACTGGCTTGAGGTGTTGACCCCTTTCCCTTCTCTAGAAAAACCTGCTTTTCAACTTTCCCTGACATACCTAGTTTAAACACATTTTAGGTACACATTTGCAGCACATCTGTATAATTCTTTGTGGGTTAACCGTACATACATCCTGCAAGGATATTAATGATCAGTGAGTTATTTGCTTTCCAGTGATATAGTACTTGCCACCTTTTGGATAAATATCATGACGAGAGTGTGTGAGGCGTATTAAGCTGGTCAGGCCAGTTCAGACTCGCTGCTACATACCAGGGAATGCCATGCCCTCTGGGCCGCTCTTTGGGTCACAGATACCTCCAAGTAACATGTTCACCTGTTCATGGAAATGATTATTCAAATTAATTATACCACAGATACCCAGACTATGAGTCAATTTATGGCTTTTGAGAGTCAAAGTAAGAGTGTTGTCTGACCAGCCAGCATTAGCTCATGCATGAAGAAGGCCTGGGCAATGGCCACACAAAAATTCCCTCAGGGATGTGAAGCACCAGTTGGGGTACTGATATGGGTCGGTACTTGTAAGGATGCGTACTGCTTCTTTACATCTACAGCAGAAAGCCAGGCAGGATAGGGGCTTGATTAGGTTCCAGCAGACAGACTAACTTTAAGGATAATATTGTCTCTTACTCTTATAAAGTTTCTTGCTCCATGATATAAGAAAGCAGATATTTCTCTGACTCCTTACCATTGTCACATGACCCCCTGATATTTTTCTGAAACTAAAACACAGTGTTTTGCCTATTCCAAGGGTTATGGCAAGGAGGGGAGAGGCCTCTTTTCTCTCCTCTCTGCACACCTGGATAGAACCACATCTATATATAATTTTTTTAAGTATCTTACGTGTCTAGACATGACGTGTACACACACAATACGCATGAAGTCTTCTACTATAAATTGCATTCACTGCATTTAGTGACATTGAATACGTCTATACTGTGATATTAAAAAAATTGCAGCAGAGTCTCAGAGCCCAGGTCCACTAACTCAGGCTTACAGGGCTTCGGCTGTGGGGCTATAAAATTGCAGTGTAAATATTCAGGCTCAGGCTGGAGCCTGGGCTCTGAGACCCTCCCTGCTCGTGGGTCTCAGAGTCTAGGCTCCAGCAATCACAGTGTAGACATACCGGAAGTGATTTCTAAATCAATCTCATGATTTTTTGGAGCCTGACTCATGAATTTTTGAATGCTTGGGATTGCCAATATCGAAGACATTGTGGAAACGTTCTACATTAACAGGGTCAAATTCAATGTATTAACTCAGCCTTTAGATAAAAATAAATGTGATGCTTCAGAGGAAGAATTGACAAATTTTATTAAATATAATAATTTAAGAATCCTGTATTTACCTAAATTACCTCGAGACAGATTCTCGGGAGAGTGAAAAAATGCCTGGTTAATATACTGGTCTTAAATATGAGCATTTACAATGACTGTGTAAGTTTTATTTTCTCCCAGGCAGATGAAAAATACAACCACTGGAAACTCACTGCAAATGAAAACCCTGAGGTTAGCAGCAACAAGCCTTTGAACTCTTCCATGACTAGAATTCTTCCAAGACTTGGAACACTGTTATATTCCAGACTAATGGGGCTGGGTCTTGAAATTATTTATTCAGGATCCAAAATATTTCAGGTCAGAGACCTTTAATGTTTCTTGATATGTCAGGCCAAATACAGCCCTGCTGGCATAGGTTTTTATTTTCCAAATAAGGCATTTTGTATCTTCAAATAAAAACTTTTCTGCTGTTTCCATTTGAGACATAGTGAGACTTCAAGGCATCTCATTTTTTATGATGCAGATCGTTCTGTGCATATTAGAGGAAAAGCTGATTTAATAGGACTTGAATCACCATTAGCCATACCAACTGAATGAAACCTTCCATGTGATTTATTTTTTGGCTCTCTCTAGTAGCATACTTAGACAGAAGTCTTACCAGAACTCATTCAGTGCTGGTATTTCATTGTCAAATCCACAATGATGTTCTGAAGATTTGCATTAAACGCAATTTTTTCTTACATTGCAAGCCCAACCCTTCTCTCACTGAAGTCAAATGTGTGTCCCTTATTACAGGTAGCTACAAAAAATGGAATGTTCTCACTCTGGGGAATAAACCTCAGTATTGGTGCAAAAATGGTTATTAACCTAATATTATAATAAATAAGAACATAAGAATGGCCATACTGGGTCAGACCAAAGATCCATCCAGCCCAGTATCCTGTCTACCGACAGTGGCCAATGCCAGGTGCCCCAGCGGGAGTGAACCTAAGAAGGAATGATCAAGTGATCTCTCTCCTGCCATCCATCTCCACCCTCTGACAAACAGAGGCTAGGGACACCATTCCTTACCCATTTGCCATTAATGGACTTAACCTCCATGAATATATCCAGTTCTCTTTTAAACCCTGTTATAGTCCTAGCCTTCACAACCTCCTCAGGCAAGGAGTTCCACAGGTTGACTGTGCACTGAGTGAAGAAGAACTTCCTTTTATTTGTTTTAAACCTGCTACCCATTAATTTCATTTGGTGACCCCTAGTTCTTATATTATGAGAACAAGTAAATAACTTTTCCTTATTCACTTTCTCCACACCACTCATGATTTTATATACCTCTATCATATCCTCCCTTTAGTCTCCTCTTTTCCAAGCTGAAAAGTCCTAGCCTCTTTAATCTCTCCTCATATGGGACCCGTACCAAACCCCTAATCATTTTAGTTGCCCTTTTCTGAACCTTTTCTAATGCCAGTATATCTTTTTTGAGATGAGGGGACCATATCTGTGTGCAGTATTCAAGATGTGGGCATACCATGGATTTATATAAGGGCAATAAGATATTCTCCATCTTATTCTCTATCCCTTTTTTTAAATGATTACTAACATCCTGTTTGCCTTCTTGACTGCCGCTGCACACTGAGTGAGTGTCTTCAGAGAACTATCCACGATGACTCCAAGATCTTTCTCCTGATTAGTTGTAGCTAAATTAGTCCCCATCATATTGTATGTATAGTTGGGGTACTTTTTTCCAAAGTGCATTACTTTACATTTATCCAAATTTAATTTCATTTGCCATTTTGTTGCCCAATCACTTAGTTTTGTGAGATCTTTTTTAAGTTCTTCACAGTCTGCTTTGGTCTTAACTATCTTGAGCAGTTTAGTACCATCTGCAAACTTTGCCACCTCACTGTTTACCACTTTCTCCATGAATAAGTTGAAGACGATTGGTCCTAGAACTGACCCTTGGGGAACATCACTAGTTACCCCTCTCCATTCTGAAAAATTACTATTTATTCCTACCCTCTGTTCCCTGTCTTTTAACCAAGTCTCAATCCATGAAAGGAGCTTCCCTCTTATCCCATGACAACTTAATTTACTTAAGAGCCTTTGGTAAGGGACCTTGTCAAAGGCTTTCTGGAAATCTAAATACACTACATCCAATGGATCCCCCTTGTCCACATGTTTGTTGACCCCCTCAAAGAACTCTAATAGATTAGTAAGACATGATCTTCCTTTACAGAAACCATGTTGACTTTTGCGCAACAATTTATGTTCTTCGATGTGGCTGACAATTTTATTCTTTACTATTGTTTCAACTAATTTGCCCAGTACTGACGTTAGACTTTCCAGTCTGTAATTGCCAGGATCACCTCTAGAGCCCTTCTTAAATATTGGCGTTACATTAGCTATCTTCCAGTCATTGGGTACAGTAGCTGATTTAAAGGACGGGTTACAAACCATAGTTAATAGTTCCGCACTTTCACATTTGAGTTCTTTCAGAACTCTTGGGTGAGTGCCATCCGGTCCCGGTGACTTGTTACTGTTAAGTTTCTCAATTAATTCCAAAACCTCCTCTAGTGACACTTCAATCTGTGACAATTCCTCAGATTTGTCACCTACAAGAGACAGCTCAGGCTTGGGAATCTCCCTAACATCCTCAGCCGTGAAGACTGAAGCAAAGATTCATTTAGTTTCTCTGTGATGACTTTATCGTCTTTAAGTGCTCTTTTTGCATCTCGATTGTCCAGGGGCCCCACTGGTTGTTTAGCAGGCTTCCTGCTTCTGATGTACTTAAAAAACATTTTGTTATTACCTTTTGAGTTTTTGGCTAGCTGTTCTTCAAATTCCTTTTTGGCTTTTCTTATTACATTTTTACATTTAATTTGGCAGTATTTATGCTCTTTTCTATTTACCTCACTAGGATTTGACTTCCACTTTTTAAAAGATGCCTTTTTATCTCTCGCTGCTTCTTTTACATGGTTGTTAAGCCACGGTGGCTCTTTTTTAGTTCTTTTACTGTGTTTTTTAATTTGGGGTATACATTTAAGTTGAGCCTCTATTATGGTGTCTTTGAGAACTGTCCATGCAGCTTGCAGGGATTTCAATCTAGTCACTGTACCTTTTAATTTCTGTTTAACTAACCATAACTATAACTATATTATTACAAACTTGCCTTTACTGAATTTAAGAGATTCAATTATTTTAATACACATGACACTTGAAGAATGATAGCATATATGCTTATTTAATTCCATTAACTATTCAAGCTAATTATGGACATTTCTAGGAAGATCTTTGCTTTCTGTTAACCAGGGACAGGCCCACAGTGCCAAGGAAGATAATGCCTCCTTAGCCATAAAACATTGTTTATTACTGCAACAGGTATTTACAGACAATGGAATGCAGTTTTATAACTCTTATTTTTCTTAACATTCTATATTATTTTCTTTTGTAATATTTTTGAAATCACAATATTTTAGTTTCACAGATATTAATTACTTCTAACTCATGAAAAATTCTGTGGCCCCTCAAATGCTTAAGATAAATAACCTTCTTCTGAGATGTATATTTCTAATTTAGGTTTCAGAGTAGCAGCCGTGTTAGTCTGTATCCACAAAAAGAAAAGGAGTACTTGTGGCACCTTAGAGACTAACAAATTTATTTGAGCATAAGCTTTCGTGAGCTACAGCTCACTTCATCGGATGCATGTAGTGGAAAATACAGCGGGGAGATTTTATATACATAGAGAACATGAAACAATGGGTGTTCCTCGTAATGGTTAATGGTAACACCCATTGTTTCATGTTCTCTATGTATATAAAATCTCCCCGCTGTATTTTCCACTACATGCATCCGATGAAATGAGCTGTACTTCACAAAAGCTTATGCTCAAATAAATTTGTTAGTCTCTAAGGTGCCACAAGTACTCCTTTTCTTTTTGCGGATACAGACTAACACGGCTGCTACTCTGAAATCTGTCAGCATGAGACTCTCTCATCAGTCCTAGCAAAGGGTACCTACCAACAGAGCTACCAAGTCCCTAAGGAAGGAACTGCAGGATTTCAGTCAGTCTCCATGGTGCTTCACGATCGTACTTCAGCTCTTTATCAAGTGCAATTTCCACATTTCAACCCTCTGTCTTGGCATTTGTGATGCAACAGATATGCTAAGCTGGGAACTTGTGATGACAGCCAGATGAATAAAGCTGGACAAAATATTAGAATCAAGGCTTAAATCCAAATCATAGAGAGACTGGGTTTGAGGTTCAATATGCTTTTTGCACTCAGAGAGGGAGTGGATGAAGTTCAGTCAGTGGGGAAATTCCCATGCCTCACTGGGACATCTTTTCCTAGCCCCATAAACTACTGCACCTCCTGCAAAACCCCAGGACTCCCTTACTGTTACCATTTGGGGAAGTATCCTTGCCATCTACTCGCTGACTCCTCTCCCCATCCCTATCCTCTTCTTGCTGGATCCTTAGAGGGGAAAAAGGAGACATCTCCCTCCAACACAAAGCCTGCTGGGGGAGGAGGAACCAACCCACCCTTTCCCTTGAAGCCACCCAGCAATAAAACCACTACTCATTGTGTGGCCTTGTGCAAATCACTTAACTTCTCTGCTATTGGTCCATCTTTGAGATGAGGATAAGAATATTGATGTATCCCCTCCGCCACAGCACTGTTGTGAGGATTAATTGGATTACTTTCAAAGCACTTTACGAAACAGGAGAGTTACTAAGTACGTACAAAACTGTAGTCTTCCTTGTTCAGCCACTCACGAGTGTCAGTGTGCAACATTTTTGGGCAAAGTCACAGAGCATCACCTCAGTGATGTTCTCAAAACAACAAGACCCCAAAAGGCAGCCTGGCATTGGGTATACAGACAGCAATATCAAATGAGACAACAGTATTGACAAGTGCCAGAAATAGAGCTCTCTACAGTCTGAAGCACATACTGGTTTCTGTGGCCTGTCTTAGCCAACACGAGCTAAACAGAAGTTAAAAATACGAGTTTCGGCAAGGGTATCCATGTGACCAGTATCTTGAACTTCGAACCCTTTGATCCACGTAAACGCACTAAGCAGAAAAAATGAAACACTATCACTCCAGCTCCCCAGAGTCATTTCTGAAAATCCCATAAGGAGACACATTGTTTTGCGAGCAAAACAAACGAAAGTGTTGAATGTTCAGCATGTGACCGGTTAGAATAGCGACTTAAAACCACACGCAAGGCATGTTATAATGCCAAAGGGAGTAAAACATTCAGCACTTAGCATCTATTTTCATGTAATATTTCAAGAAGAGAATGGACCCAGACTGTTGGCCACTTGACAGCTGCAGTTGTTTAGATCTAGTTAGTGACTTCACACTTAGATAGCGCTTTGCATGCTCTGGCTTGGGACCTATGCAAGCTCTTCAATAGGCCCAAAACATACATAGCCAGAAGAAATGTCATAGCAACCTGTGGGTTTTGAAATACCTAGACCATCTGGATTCACTGGTTCTAATCTTAGATTCAGTCCATCTTCTGAGGTAAACACATGTTTTCCAGAAATTTAGCATGTATGGGTCAGAAAAAACCTGTAAAATCCTAAAACATCTCTGCTCTGCATCACTTTCATAACAATGTATTTGTTCTTGGCCAATATTTTCCTACCTACATTATTAAGCAGCATGTTATAGATCAGTGCAACCACTCGTATGCCAGAAGTAGCAGCATTCTGATGGTGCTGTATGTTTATATAAAACTTGGGACCTCCAGGATAAAGACTCTATATACAGTATTAGTATTCTTCTCAGCTAAGATCTCTCCTTTGTTAGATTTTGCTCAGTCATGAGATTATGAAATCAGTCTTAAATACAACATTTCTAGGTTGCCTCTATATATGGAACAGCTGTTAGTAAAGTACTCAAGTACTATTAAATTATAATCGACCAGTTGTGCGTTGTAGAGTATGTAATTCTACACAGACATCCTAGAGAAAGAGATACAAAAGAAATGCAAATAAAACCACAACTTTTAAAATATAATAGTTCAAAATGTAGGAAAGATAAAGTCAAGGGACATAAATCTGAAAAGTGCAAGTAGCCATAAAGTATCAGCATATTTGAATACCTTTTCATTAATACATTAGCCCAATAATAATATATGCTAGGATGTGCACAATCTGTACTTCCTCTGGTTAAAACACTATATACACACAATTACATACATTTACCCAAATTGTTCAGTTTTTTATTTCTATATTCTCTATATCAGCAATATCAGGTTATGTCAATTTAGGTTGCACTGTTCATGAGAAAAGCAAATATTTGCTTGGTTACAACAACAAAAATCTGAATTAAAATAATGTAACATAACATAAGGAACACTTATTTTATTAATAACCTCAGCATAAACCTTCAAAGTCTTTCACAATAGCCTCTTTCATAACAGGCCACTAAACCACACCAGTATAAATCTTCAGAACACAGCATATCGACCCATGGGTATTCATTTACAATCTCAATTTTCTGTGTGTGTATCGTAAGGCCAATCAACTGCCACATTTAACCTTCATTCCATCTCCCACTGAAAAAAGAATAGACATATCGAAGAACTGTCAAACCACATACTGTGCAGTGAACACAATGGAAGGAACTTTAGCTACTTACAAACTTCCTCTTCTTGGAAGACTCAGCTCCTTCTGTAAAATGAAAAAAGATCACATTACATTTGAAATCAAAAGAATGCAGTTGGAAATATCCATTTTTTAAAATTAAGTTCCATAATTCTTCAATCTCAACAATACTGTACACAGACAGCACAGATATGTTTTGAATATAATAAAGGATTATACAAATTTTGTATAAATCTTCTTTCATGTTCTGCTACATACTGTTATTTCAAACTCTGATTTTCTTTAGGTTTATCTTTGGGAATGTTCAATAGAATCTGTGACAGAAATGTTCTCAGATCATATTTCAAACAGAATAACCTAACAGCCAGATTCACTGGGGATTTTTAAAGAAAGTAAAATTAGCAAGGGCCCAGTTCTGCTATATGCTAATCTTCCATAACACCTACTGTGTGCAAAAATAGTTGAGGATATTCAGCACCTGACAAGGTCAGGCTCCAAGGAATCAGTCACAAATATCAAGGATCTTACATCACAACATGGACATTGTTCATTTATTTTGACAAGCATAGCTTGACCGGTTACACTACTTCGTTATATGCTCATACAATGTTCTGGAGTACATCATTTTATGAAGTCTTAATACAAAGCATCACAATGCACTTTTTTTTTTTTAAACACAAAACTTTTGCTGAGAAGTAGGGTGAAACTGCCATTTGGCGAGAATTGTTGTGATTGTGTATTAGCTAAATGAGAATTAGTGAGAAGTTACTATATTTTCAATATAGCTGATATATTTTCAATTAGTATTTCGGATAGAAGACAGCTACAAGACCCACCAAGTTCTGTCCATCTAAAAGATGCATGATATATGCCTAGAAGTGGGACAGCTAATATCAGATAAATTATGTAATTTCCATTTTCTGCTTTCCAATTTCCAACCCCCACCACACACACCCATATCTTGTTACACTTTGGTACCCCTCATTCACCTCCCTCTATTTCTGCCATTCCACTTATTTTCTCAAAACTACATTCGTAAAGTCTTCTTTGTAATCTTGTTCAGATGGGAATACAGCCTGCATTTAAATGAAGGGGCACTCATCTGACCTCTGAGATACACAGTACTAGATGTTCTCCAGGAAGATACTTTGATTTCAAAGACAACAGAACAGAAGATCTGGCTGTGTTAGTGGGTTGTGAAGGCCTGTTAGGTGGATATTTTTAATCACCCTGGTTTAGAATAATTTTATACTTGTATCTCCTATTTGATCACACCTAGCATACTGTTTTTACACATCTAATGGATGTATAGTTAATTTACATTACCAAACCAAACTAGCTAGAAGGTGAGATGTTAGAATTTTCTCTTTTAAAAAAGCATCAGAAAAATAAGATTCTACACAGTGCATAAAATGCTTGTGCACCCTCTGACCAGATAATGCATATGAACGTGTAAAAAAAAAAAAAAAAAAAACAAATAAATGGATGAAAATGGCTCACTCAGTCACCCTAGAAAGGACCACGAAGAAATGAATACTTCTATATTCTTTGCAGACTTTAGATGGTGTACAGTGAATAAGGCAGGGGCCACTAAAATATCAAACTGCTTCATTTCTGAGCACCATCCATCTTGTACAGTAAGTGAGGCAGGGGACCTGTGGACATAATGTAATTAAGAGTCATAATGCATATGCTCAAAAAGGCAGAATATTAAGGGCTATTCACATTTTGTGAGCAAAGATCGCATTTATATCTTGTCAAGTGTCCAGAAACTGCTTCTAATTTAACACACTCTAACAAGTATACCAAATCAATCCCTTATACTTGGATCTTTCTTGGTAGATGAACAGATTTTTTTCCCCCTGAGTTTGTCATTATTAGTAACAAAATTGCAGATGATCAGTGTTGTATGCAGGTACAGCTGCATTTGGTCCTTTGGCCGTGCTTTGGGCACTCCTGCTGTACTGCCTTGTAATTACTGGAGAAGCTCCATGTCAGATAAATCACTAAGGATAACTAGTAGAGGGTAAAGATGTACTAAAAGATGTTGGCAGCTTTTACAAAGTAAATTTCACACCCAAGTTATTTTTACGCACACAGATCTCATTTGAAGCAAAGCAGCGCAAATATCACTTTTTAAGCATGATTTTAAAATAAAAAAGCATGGCAATATCAATAAGCAGCTAACCAAAAATAAATGAATAAATAAAACAAACTTCCTTTTTAGACAATGTCTGTATCTTCACATTTTCCCTATATACCATAGCGTTGACATCAAAATGCCAGGTCAGTTCTCTCACATTTATCACAGGCTTGAGTACCTCCAAAATAGAACACTTCAAGTCATCATCCAATTTATGTTTTGCACTATCACTAAGTACATGAAAGGCTCGCAGTTTATAGCTCTTAGACATGTCTCACATCACTTGTGGCTTTTCTACATTAGGGATTTTTGCATCAGGATACCAAATTCCTTAATTAATGTATTAGCATAGACTGTTACTCCAGGTAAATTTCTGTAGTTCAATCCTTCCTCTATCCCGGTGCAGTACATCGTTTACACTGGTATAGATACATCCCAGTGAAAATATCCCTAATGTAGATATGCCCTTATTCTAAGACTCAGGAAAAGGGGCATTTTGTTCCTATGCATCTGAAAAGCTGTTATTTCACAAACTGAAGAGACTAAGTATGACTGAATTATACAGCTTTTAGTATATAGTGGGGAAAAAAGCTTAACAAGGCATACTGGAAACATGCTAATCTTTAACTTTGGAACTGTGGGTTCGAATCTCAGTTGCATTAAAAATGCCATAAAGTTAGCTAATTATTCCCAGGCACTAAAAATTGTTGTTTAAGAAAGGATCTTCATTAAGTGTAAAATCAAGGGCCAGGTTTTCATGGGTGGGTGTTCCAGTTCAGATGAGCTGTGCCCAGTGCAGGACTCGGGGATGCAGGTTGCACAAAGGTGGCTTCAAGCCAAACTTTGTGTCTCCACAGTCCTGAGTTCTTACACCTCCTGGACAAATCAACACAAAAGCTCTACTTCAAAATGGGTGCTTATGGCCCGAAAAAACATTCCAGCAGTCAAGGATCACCAAGAAGCAGAAATATAGGGCAGAAGGGATCTTGACAGGTAATCTAGTCCATCCCTCTGTGCTGAGGCAGGATTAAATATACCTAGACCATCCCTGAGAGATGTTTGTCAGGGGTGGTCTAGGTTTAGAGATAGATGACCTCACTATATATCTTTGTTTTCTGTTTAAGCTGGCGTTAAGGTTGCTTTACGCCACTTCACAAACAAGAGAATCTTGTCCCAACTATGTAATGTCCTTTCTGCCTTGAGACTGTTGTCTGCAAACCTACAAATATATTAAGTTGGGTCTCAGGTTTGGGAGATACGTACAAGCCTTTGCTAAATTACATTGAAGATACAATAAGGACTGTGTGTACATGATTTAATTAAGCTAATCATTAATCAGTGAACTGTCACAATACAGTGAGCATTTTATTTTTAGTAACATGTCTTCAAAACCACAGAAGCTTTTTGGGTTTATAACTTACAAAATATTCAGAAATTCAGTACATGCCGCAGTCCTTCAGGTCTTACGAAATTTAGGTCAGCCAGTACAATTTTAATTCACACAGCAGACTGTAGGTGTCCAGTCTTTTAAAGCCCATTGATAAATAAGGCGTATCAACTCTACTACTAACTATGTTTCCATTTAGTAGGGGAAAGACTTTGACCTACAACAGAGTTTAAATAAAAAGGATATACACCACAGCTGTGACCCAGAAAACACAGCAATTCTTTCAGTTCTTCTACCTATTACCAGTAAATTACAGTAAATTCAAATATTGATCTACACACCCCTATATGGAGGGGGAAAGGTGCCATCGACTTTTATTGCATGTTGCTGAGTCCCATTCTCAGGAATCAATAAAAGCTACAATGTTCATAAGCTGCTAAAGAGTGAGCGAATGTTGTGGATACTGGGTACCTTTTAGAACCACAGTAAAATCAGCTTCATCTTTCAATAGTTGCAAGGTTTTCATATATTCAGAAGCCTGATCTTAAGAGATTTTTCAGCTATCCATAAAAAGCTTCATAAAGAAAATCTTTCAAGTAAATATCAATAATTCACTATTTTTTAAAAAACATGAAGAAATAACATGAGAAAAAACAATACTTTTTACCGTCTATAATTTGCTGCCTGAGATCTGAAGGTCTCCAGCTTCTTGCATCTCATTAAGATATGGTCATTCGGTTAGTTGGTGACTTTGTTTAATGTGTGTGTACACACAGAGTACACCAAAAGGCACCTGGTTACAAGCAGTTTCATTACATAGTTATTCTGCCACTTAAATACCAACCGCTTCCATGGCTTACATATAAAAAATAATAATCTTACGTTTACCGTTTTTCCTTTTCACCTATAGGTAGCACCAACAATTTTCTATGGTGAGTCCTCCTGAAAAAGGATGCCAGGGCATTTAAACATCTAAACTGAGCCCTTGAATTTATAAACAATATTACATTATGTTTCAACTTTCTCCTCTCACCTAATGCTAAGAAATCAATGCAACCAGCGAATCAACTTCAATATACGTCAATAGGTGTCTACTACAGATTTCAGTAGGATGCATATAAATTGAAGGAAAGAGCCACTTAAACTCAGATTTAACCTGAAGAAGCCTCTTGGGTTATCTAGGCTGACGTCAGGCACTTGACAATACAATTCATTTTTGTTTTTTAAACTAACCTCCCCACAGTTATTTTGCTATAGTGACTGCTGACAGTCTTTTTCAGGGCAGAAATTTATCAGTGGATCAACTCCAGGGGTATTGAAATGTGCTGTGAAGGGAATACCCAGAAGTCTGCTTAAACCTTGACATTACCATCAATGTACAGGCAAATTAAGTGGATGGGGAGGACACTTTAAAGAAACCATATATAAAAAAACACAATATAGAATGAAAAAAAAATCAATGGCTCTGTCACACACAACATGGAACTGATTTAAACAGTCAATAAGTGTTCTACCATAGATTAACAAGATACTGTGGCAATATTAAGATTTATAATAGACTAATCAAATTATGTAAAGAGTTGGCAGTTAGATTTGTTTTACTTTGCCTACCATATGTTTACAAAGTTTCTTAGTGTTTGAATCCCTATGGAGCAAGAGGATACTATATTTTGGAATAATGCTTTGCGCAAGCAGAAAAGGTCTGGTCTAGTAGTAGATACACTATATGTTGTCTCACATCTCTCCAGCAGCAAGTTTGTTGTAAGATTCAGCAACAAGAAGAGCACTGAATTTACCTGTTATGAATTATATTGCTTAAAAGATGTCCCTAAAAATGGATTTTCATTGTTAAAGTCATGGGAGCAAATGCACAGAAGTTGAAGAAAAGAGCAGGTCGTGTTCTGTAGCCACACCAAATACTACTTTAGATTTCAGTCTAACGTTGACTAAAGTGAGCTGTAGCTCACAAAAGCTTATGCTCAAATAAATTGGTTAGTCTCTAAGGTGCCACAAGTACTCCTTTTCTTTTTGCCAATACAGACTAACGCGGCTGCTATTCTGAAAGCTCTTAATTGTTCAGACAGCAGCAGCAGCAATTTAAAAATGCTGCTGGCCATAGATATGCTCTGCTGTTTAAAAGAATATCACCGCTGGAATTAGCTGTTTCCTCCATTTTTAGAGACTAAGTACAACCACTACCTTGGAAGGATAAAAGGTTGATCCGGCTAGGATTCAAACCTGTGGTTTCAGCGAGTCCTGGTGTGCTGGTATTTGGCATTAGGAAGCCAAAACACCCATATTCCAAGACTCAGGGCACCATTTACTTTGTACAAGTGTGCAAACTTAAACTGCCTTTTTTTTTTTTTAATAAAATTTATTCCATGTTAGATACATGGGTATTTTAAACCTAGTGTAAGCACACTTTTGAGGGCAAGTATCCAATTCATACCCATGGAAGAAATTAATACTGAAATATTGAATGAAATTGAAAGTAATTGGTACAATTCTCAATGATTTTATATATAAACCATTTCTCAATTGACCAGTAGTTACATTACTAACTAACTTCATACTCCATCCTAAGTTCACAGTTGATAGCAGCCTATGCTATCCAAACTCTACTACTTTATGAGTACAATTAAGTGCTGGTTACTTGAATAGTGGCTACTGATATTAATAAAATATAAAAGCCTTTCCAACTCTAAAGAATAGCCCCATCAAAAAATAGTATTTTCATACCAACATGAATACAGTATATCCTGATGTGTACTCTAGACACTTTATAGCCATTTTGTCTTTTTGTTTTTTAAAAGACCTCTTAGGGAAATGCAGGAGAAAATAATTACTATGACCAGGAATAATAGTTAGATTTGATGCCTACTATGCTGCATTCTATATTTTTTCAGTGTGACTTTTATCAGTAAATAACTGTGTTTCTTTAACTAAAAAGTGTGGAAAATTCTGATTGAATTTTCCACTTCAAAGTACACAAAATCATTTCATCTAACACGCTGTGTTAGAAAATCCATGCTCCATTCTGACCTCCTGTTGCACAGTCTATTTCACCCATTGGCAATGTACCATATCACTGCATGACCGGTAGAGCAGAGTAAACACATTGACTGAGAAATGTTTGAAAACACCAATCTCACATAGATTCTAGCTACTACCAAACTCAAACATACATTCTCATCCTTATAATTTAAGAGCACTATAGTTCACTCAGAAAAATTCATGCAAGACATAAAATCCCAGTTGCTTGTACAACTGTGCAGCTGAACAAACATAGGAACACTAGTATTGTTTTTCAGTGCTTTAGGTTTGGAAAAAAACTTCCATCAACTTTCAGATAAATACCTGGTTTTTCTGGGCTTTTCGCATTAGGGAGGGGATGATGGAGGAACACATAAGGACAAACTCATATGGGCATTTCCAAATGCACCATACACTTCCCATTAAAACACAGCTGTGCAAGCTCCCGGTAACAGCTTTCTCACTCTCCACTGCCAAGCATGTGGAAACACTGCAGCTCAGGTTCCTCTCTCTCACCCATATCTATTCTTTTTCACCCTACCCCCTGCCCATTTTCCACACTTGCTGGTGGATGGAAACTAGGCACCTTAGCACTGCCTAACCCACACCTGGGTGAGCAAGTGGTTTCTATTTCACTTGTTGTACATACAGCTGGGCTGCTCCAGGGGCCCCACCGGATGCTACCAGCCACGTTTATCAGCTCCCCAGCAACAGTGGGGGTTTTCTATAGCGATGAAGACAACATAGCAAACCCCCACTCCTGCCAATCTGTATCTTCTTTCTGCTGCTTTTACTCACCTGGTTAAATGTAACCTTAGCTCTGAATATCCTGGTTCTTATTTAAAACATTTTTTTGAACTACAAAGGTTCCTTGAAGGGATTCTTCCCGTTAACAGGCAGAACTGCACATCATAAACATTAGTCCTTTGCCATGAATACATGTCTGTAATGTATTTAAGATATGTCGACCACAGTACTAGCTTACCAACCCGACAGTCTAGCCTCTCTCATTATTATAGTCTGATCACAGTAGTAATTTACGTATCTGCAGCCTTAGCTTTACCATTTTTCACTTAAGACCTTAGGATCTCAGTTCAGGTCCCAAGAGCTGGTGATATTAGAACGTAAGAATGGCCATACTGGGTCCAACTATCCCAGTATACTGTCTTCTGACAATGGCCAATGCCATGTGCTCCAGAGGGAATTAACAGAACCAGTAATCATCAAGTGATCCATCCCTGTCACCCATTCCCAGCTTCTGGCAAACAGAGGCTAGGGACACCATCCCTGCCCATCCGAGCTAATAGCCATTGATGGTCCTATCCTCCATGAATATATCTAGTTCTTTTTTGAACCCTGTTATAGTCTTGGCCTTCGCAACATCCTCTGGCAAGGAGTTCCATAGGTTGACTGTGCGTTGTGTAGAAAAAATACTTCCTTTTGTTCGTTTTAAACCTGCTGCCTATTAATTTTATTTGTTGGCCCCTAGTTCTTGTGTTATGAGAAGGAGTAAATAACTCTTTCTTATTTACTTTCTCCACATCAGTCATGATTTTATAGACCTCCATCATATTTCCCCCCTTAGTCATCTCTTTTCCAAGCTGAAAAGTCCCAGACTTATGAACCTCTCCTCATACGGCAGCCGTTTCATACCCCTAATCATTTTTGTTGCCCTTTTCTGAACCTTTTCTAAGTCCAATATATCTTTTTTGAGATGGGGCGACCACATCTGCACGCACTATTCAAGATGTGGGTGTACCAAGTATTTATAAATAGGCAATATGATATTTACTGTCTTATTATCTCTCTCTTTCTTAATGATTCCCAACATTCTGTTAGCTTTTTTTGACTGCTGCTGCACATGGAGTGGATGTTTTCAGAGAACTATCCACAATGACTCCAAGATCTCTTTCTTGAGTGGTCACAGCTAATTTAGACCCCATCATTTTATATATATAGTTCATACATATAAACTATGTATTAGATTATGTTTTCTAATGTGCATTACTTTGCATTTATCAACATTGAATTTCACATGCCATTTTGTTGCCCAGTCAACCAGTTTTGAGAGTTCCTTTCATAGCTCTTTGCAGTCTGCCTGGGACTTAACTATCTTGAGTAGTTTTGTATCATCCGCAAATTTTGCCACCTAACTGTTTACCCCTTTTTCCATCATTTATGAATATGTTGAATAGGACTGGTCCCATTACAGACCCCTGGCGGATACCACTATTTACACCGCTCTCCATTCTGAAAACTGACCATTTATTCCTACCCTTTGTTCCCCATCTTTTAACCAGTTATCAATCCATGAGAGAACCTTCTCTCTTATCCCATGACAGCTTACTTTGCTTAAGAGCCTTTGGTGACGGACCTTGTCAAAGGCTTTCTGAAAATCTAAATATACTATATCCACTGGATCCCCCTTTGTCCACATGCTTGTTGACCCCCTCAAAGAATTCTAGTAGATTGGTGAGGCATGATTTTCCTTTACAAAAAACATGTTGACTCTTTCCCTATAGATTATGTTCATCTATGTGTCTGACAATTTTGTTCTTTACAACAGTTTCAACCACTTTGCCCAGTGTTGAAGTCAGGCTTACCGTAATTGCCGGGATCACCTCTAGAGCCCATTTTAAAAATTGGCGTCACATTAGCTATCCTTCCATCATTTAAATCAGTTTCTGTACCAAATGATAGGTTACAGGCAACAGTGTTTCTTTTATTATTGAATATATGTGTAACATCTCAAAGTTACTAGCACTTATTCTTGGGATAGCTAGAAATGAAAACATAATCCTAAAATATTTTCACTAGCTTGAAAAGTAGAACATATGCTTTGTGGATACTGTAGCTCCAGGGCCGATTTCATCAGCAGAGGAGTCTATTTCCAATCATAGAAACTACTGAAAATTATAAAAGAGATTCAGTGGATATTACTGCATCCTTAACTAACTGTTACGGTATTCAGTCTTGAATTAGGATTAAGAAGGATTTTTTAAAAGTCAATATCTTTGTTGCAATATTCTCTCCCTACATTCAGTTTGAAGATTGTGTTATTTAGCACACTGTACTATCACTATTTTCTCCAGGCTGACAAAATTTCAGAGCAATCCTCAGGAACTTACTAATGCTCCCAATTTATACTGACAGCTCATCTGGAATAAACCTTTATTACCATTATGTATTGAAACACCTCAAGATTTTGAAACTAATCTTCTGAACACTTTCTCTTGTCCCTCTCCCCTCCCACCTCCTCACCCCACATGCTCCCACATCAAATTGATTTTATTTGGATGGTTGCCTTTGCCAGCTTCACATATAACAATTTCATTGTGTCCTTTAGATTATTATTCCTACAGCATATTCTTCTTTACCATGGTTTACCTTTGTTCATTTCTTGCTCATATTTGCTATCTACTGAGAAATTTCAGTAAACAAAATCTGAGTACACTTCAAGTAAGTTTGGCTTCTAATTTTAGGCACTGTGCAGTTATGTAATAAGCAAGTCTGGTGAAAACTGATCAAAATTACTTTAATTTTTTAAATTATATTAACAATGTTTTAAAAAAATTAAAACATTTCACTCAACATTTTTGTATCTGTAACACCAAACACATTATTTATTTTTATATTTTTATGCATGAAACTCTGCCTCTTAGCATCTTTTGTGCATGAAACTCTGCCTCTTAGGATCTTTTGTGCTGTTATATGCAAAAAGTTCTAAATGCTGTAATATCTAATGCACTAATTTTTATTAATACCATATATAAGAAACTTGTGCAACTCAATTCAACACATTTAAGAGTACATATAATTTATGTTTCAATGATCTAAGTCACCAACCACAGAAATCTCGATGATACATGAATGACAAGCAGTATAATATTTGTACATAGTATCACTAAAACTATCTGCTACTGGATAGGAACTGTTGGAGTACTGAGCTAACATATCACAATAAGAGGCCCTTAGCTTTGTGTAATGAAATCTGAAAAAAAGAACAGGAAAATACCAAATAATTTTGAACTGAAAAAAAGAAAGAAATATGACAATAACTTGAGCCTGTAGGTACAAGGCAAAGGGAACAAAGGAGTTATCCAACAGTGACTACTATTGTTGTCATGGCTGCCATGGATCAGTTAGGTTCTAGGAAGAGGGAACAATCCTCATCTCCTCCATCCTTGGTCTTCTCTTCTCCCCACTATCCATTGATAGCCTCACCTGGTCATGTGGCTTTGCCTCCAATTCACTAATTACCCAAACTTTCCCTCTCTTTGGATGCTTTTTTGGGTCTCTGATCTCCCTTCCTGAATGGCCCAATATAAACTCAAATATTGCTAAAACACTTTCTCCATAAATACTCTCTTCTTAGTCACCATTGGCTTCTCAATTATGCTTTGCAGATAGGGTTACTGGCTTAGTGGATGGGAAAAGCAGTAGACATGATTAAGTTTATGTTTTAGTCACAGGTATTTTGAGTAAAAGTCATGGACAGGTCACAAAGAGTAAACAAAAATTTGCGGACCAAGACCTGTCCCTGACTTGTCCCTCTTCTGAGGGGGTCGGAGGCACCCATCTGCCACTCTGACATGGCATCCTGGGAGGTATGCTGCCTGCCAGGGGCCCATATCCAAGACGTTACGGAGTGATTGCCGAGGATCATCCAGCCCTCTGACTACTACCCCATGCTAGTACCCATCCATGTGGGTACTAATGATACTACGAAGTATGACCTCAGCAGATCAGAAGTGACTACAGGGCTCTGAGAGTTAGGGAGAAGGAGTTGGGAGCGCAGGTGGTGTTCTCTTCGATCCTTCTGGTCAAGGGTAGAAGCCCAGGCAGAGACAGATGCATCCTGCAGGTGAATGCCTGGCTGCGAGGATGGTGTCACCAGGTGGGCTCCAGCTTCTTTGACCACAGGATGCTGTTCCAGGAAGGACGACTGCTAAGCAGAGATGGGGTCCAACTATCGAGGAAGGGGAAGAGCATATTTGGGTACAGACTGGCTAACCTATTGAGGAGGACTTTAAACTAAGTTCGAAGGGGGCAGGTGACCAAAGCCCACAGGTAAGTCAAAAACATGGAGACCTGGGAGAAGGGTTGAAATTTGGTGGGGGAGCATGGGCTGTTTAGCAGGGATAAAGGAGAGACAAGACAGAACTGCGGAGGGAGGAGGGAAATCAAATCAGTATCTTAGATGTCTGTATACTAATGCGAGAAGTAAGGGGAATAAGCAGGAAGAACTCAAAATGCGGGTAAATAAACACAACTATGACATAGTTGGCATCACAGAATTTGGTGGGATAATAGGCATGACTGGAATATTGATATAGAAGGGTACAGCTTGCTCAGGAAGGACAGGCAGGGAAACCAGGGAGGAGGTGTTGCCTTATATATTAAAAATGTATACACTTGGACTGAGGTTGAGATGGAAATAGGAGACAGACTTGTTGAAAGTCTCTGGGCAAGGATAAGAGGGGTAAAAATACAAGGGTGATGTCACGATAGGCGTCTACTACAGACACCTAACCAGGAAGAAGAGGTAGATTAGGCTTTTTTAAAACAATTAACAAAATCATCCAAAGCACAGGACTTGGTGGTGATGAGGGACTTCAACTACTCAGACATCTGTTGGGAAAATAACACAGCAGAGCATAGATTATCCAACAAGTTCTTGGAATGTATTGGAGACAATTTTTTATTTCAGAAGATGGAGAAAGCAACTAAGAGAAAGGCAGTTCCAGATTTGATGTTGACAAATAGGGAGAAACTGGTTGAGAATGTGAAAGTGGAAGGCAGCTTGGGTTAAAGTGATCATGGAATGGTAGAGTCCATGATTCTAAGGAACAGTAGGAGAGAGAACAGCACAATAAAAACAATGGATTTCAAGAAGGCAGACTTTAGCAAACTCAGAGAGTTGGTAGGTAAGATCCCATAGGAAGCAAACAGTTGGCAGTTTTTCCAAAGAGACATTAAAGGCACAAGAGCAAACAATCCCACTATGTAGGAAAGATAAGAAGTATGGCAGGGGCCACCCTGGCTTAACGAGGAGATTTTCAATATTCTAAAAATCAAAAAAGAGTCATACAAAAAGTAGAAACTAGGTCAAATTACAAAGGATGAATATAAACAAACAACAATAGTATGTAGGGACAAAATTAGAAACGCCAAGGCACAAAACAAGATCAAATTAGGTAGAGACATAAAGGACATTCTACAAATACATTAGAAGCAAGAGGATGACCAAGGACAGGGTAGGCCCGTTACTCAATGAGGGGGGAAAAACAAGAACAGAAAATATGGAAATGACAGAGGTGCTTAATGACTTCTTTGTTTCGGTTTTCACTAAGAAGGTTGGTGGTGATTGGACATCTAACATAGTGAATGCCAGTGAAAATGAGGTAGGAGCAGAGGCTAAAATAGGGAAAGAACAAATTAAATGTCTTCAGGTCACGAGGGCATGATGAAATGCATCCTAGAATACTTAAGGAGCTGACTGAAAGGATATCTGAGCCATTAGTGATTACCTTTGAAAAGTCATGGAAGATGGGAGAGATTCCAGAAGACTGGAAAAGGGCAAATATTGTACCAATCTATAAAAAGGGAAATAAGGACAACCTGGGGAATTACAGACCAGTCAGCTTAACTTCTGTACCCAGAAAGATAATGGAGCAAATAATTAAGCAATTAAGCAGTTAAGCAAACATCTAGAAGATAATAATGTGATAAGTAATAGCGTGGATTTGTCAACAACAAACCATGTCAAACCAACCTGACAGCTTTCTTTGACAGGGTAACAAGCCTTGTGGATAGGAGGGAAGCAATAGACAGGGTATATCTTGACTTTAGTAAAGCTTTTGATACTGTCTCGCATGACCGCCTCAAAAACAAACTAGGGAAATGCAACCTAGGTAGAGCTACTATAAGGTGGGTACAAAACTGGTTGAAAACCCATTCCCAGAGAATAGTTATCAGTGGTTCACAGTCATGCTGGAAGGGCATAATGAGTAGGGTCCTGCAGGGATCAGTTCTGGGCCAGGTTCTGTCAATATCTTCATCAATGATTTAGATAATGGCATAGAGAGTTTGCGGACGATACCAAGCACGGAGGGGTTGCAAGTGCTTCAGAGGATAGGATTAAAATTCAAAATGATCTGGACAAACTGGAGAAATGGTCTGAAATAAATAGGATGAAATTCAATAAGGGCAAATGCAAAGTACTCCAGTTAGGAAGAAAGAATCAGTTGCACACATACAAAATGGAAAACGACTGCCTAGGAAGGAGTACTGCAGAAAGAGATCTGGGGGTCATAGTGGACCACAAGCTAAATATGAATCAACAGTGTAACACTGTTGCAAAAAATAAATAAATAAATAAAAAAGCAAACATCATTCTGGGATGTATTAGCAGGAGTCAGAGTAACAGCCGTGTTAGTCTGTATTTGCAAAAAGAAAAGGAGTACTTGTGGCACCTTAGAGACTAAGTATGCATCCGATGAAGTGAGCTGTAGCTCACGAAAGCTTATGCTCAAATAAATTGGTTAGTCTCTAAGGTGCCACAAGTACTCCTTTTCTATTAGCAGGAGTGTTGTAAGCAAGACACGAGAAGTAATTCTTCCGCTTTACTCCATACTTATTAGGCCTCAACTGGAGTATTGTGTCCAGTTCTGTGCGCCACATTTCAGGAAAGATATGGATAAATTGGAGAAAGTCCAGAGAAGAGCAACAAAAATGATTAAACGTCTAGAAAACATGACCTATGAGGGAAGACAAACAACTGGGTTTGTTTAGTCTTGAAAAGAGAAGACTGAGAAGGAACACTATAACCATTTTCAAGTACATAAAAAGTTGTTACAAGAAGGAGGGAGAAGAATTGTTCTTCTTAACCTCTGAGGATAATACAAGAAGCAATGGGCTTAAATTGCAGCAGAGAGGGTTACGCTGGACATTAGGAAAAGCTTCCTAACTGTCAGGTTGGTTAAGCACTGGAATAAATTGCCTAGGGAGGTTGTGGAATCTCCGTCATTGGAGATTTTTGAAAGCAGGTTAGACAAACACCTGTCAGGAATGGTCTAGATAATACTTAGTCCTGCCATGGGTGCAGGGAACTGGACTAGATGACCTCTCGAGGTCCCTTCCAGTCCTATAATTCTACATACTCCTGACTAAATCTTGGATGCTCTGGGTAGTGGTGGGGTGGCCCAGGGACATTGCAGGTGCTCAGGGGAGGGGGGGAGGGTTTGACACTGTCCCATATGACATTCTCATAGGCAAACAACAACGTGGTTTAAATAAAATTACTCTACGTTGGACGTAAAACTGGTTGAAAGACTGTACTCAAAAAGAAGTTATCAAAACAGTAGTGGGGAATATATCATGGAATCACACAGGAGATTGTCCTGGGTCCAGTACCATTCATTATTTTCATTAATGAAAAAAAAAAGCGGAGAGTATGCTTATAAAATTTTCTGATGACACCAACCTGGGAGCACATTAACAGAAGTGTCTGATGTAAGACATAGAAAGTGACTGTCCTGCTCTACTCAGCATTGGGAACTCCTCAGCTGGAGTATTTTGTGAAGTTCTGGGCACCACATGTAAGAAAAGATGTGGACAAACTGGAGAGAGTGCAGAAAAGAGCAACAAAAATGATCAAACAGTTAGAAAACCTGACCTATGGGGAAAGGTTAAAAAAATGGGCTTGTTTAGTCTTGAGAAAAGACCACCAAGGGGGGACCTGATAAAAGTATTTTAATGTGTTAAGGGCTAGGATAAAGTGATCAATTGTTCTCTATGGCCACTGAGGGTAAGACAAGTAGTAATGATCTTAATCTGCAGCCAGAGAGATTTAGATTAGGTACTAGGATAAATTTTCTAACTATACGGGTAGTTACGCACTGGAATAGGTTTCCAAGGGAGGGTGTGGAATCCCTGTCCCTGGAGGTTTTTAAGAACAATTTAGACAAATACCTGTCACGGATGGTTTAGATATAATTGCTTTAGTGCAGGGAGCTGGATTAGATGACCTCTTGAGGTCCCTTCCAGCCCTACATTTCAAATGATTGACATTTCTCCAATTCACAGCCCTGGTATAATTATCAACTCTTCTCCCCTCACAGAAAGTTCTTTGCAAGTTATAGCGCTTCTTCCTCTAATACTCCAAAGTCCACTCATTCCTTTTGTCTACATTACCATAACCCTTGGTCAACTCCAGGCACATCCTCTGACTTCCACTTTATTTCACCTTTAATTCATCTACAGTGCTTCCATAAAAATCATTTACCTGGCCCAAGGCTCTGACTATGTCTAGCACCTCTTCAAATCCATTAACTGCATTTCTTGTAACTTTATCAGTACTAAACTCTTAGACTTTGTCCTCACCATCAATGTACTGTTCTGCTTACATTAATTATTGTTGTCCCCCTAACAAGGTCCAACTTTCCTGAGTAACTCCCCCTTTGGGTTCACCTCCAAGCCTCCTTCCACGCTGTGCTATGCAGCATAATGTGACTCTACTCTCTCCTCCTTACAGTTCTTCCTGAAAACACAAGGATGTCTGTTAACCCTATTTCTTCCACCTCCATCCTGACTTAACCTGTAAAACAAGAATTCACATAATGGTTTTGGTACTAACATGACAGGAACCTATTGTTAACATATTCAGTTTCATTATTTCCCTAACACTCTGCCCTTCTCTGTACGATCTATTTAGTTCTGCATACAGGGATTTATCTTCCTCTCTGTGAGGATCCAGCATGTTTGGCTCTATACAAAAATAACTAGGTAACAAAATAAGAAATGGCTTGGATCCTAGTTAACAAGTGACAGCCTCTCTCCCAATAACCTGTTATAACTGTTGAGGTTAGTTGTGGTACTCAGGATAACAGTCCCTAACTTTAGGTGCCTGGGACTGGCTGACCACTTCTCTTAGTGGATGGCCCATGACTCAAATTCAGTTCTCCCACTGGTCCACCAGAATCTGAGACTGTTGAGCTTTAGGATACAAGGGAAGCCGTATGTCCTTTCTCAAATGTACAGTAATCTTGTGGGAAAAGGGGGAAACTAAGGGAATTGGGGTAGGGGAGTCCACTGTGACTTTATTTTTGTTAGATTCTTGCAAAAAAAGTAGGAAAAATTGTTGCAGTATTATGCACATGATCTGAAATATGCAATGTGGTACTTTTAATTAATCTAGAAAATAAAACTAATATCCACAATAGCTATTGTTTCCCACATCATGCTGATTAGATTTCTTGAACCTTACCCAATTTTTATATACCTCTAACTGAAATGATCTTCTAGGAAAGGCAGAATCAGCTTGTCAGTATATCTGACATTGCTGTTGAATCTGCCAGCATAAATACGAATGCCCAACGGCATCTTTAATTTTACACATTTGTATCAGGGCCTGCTCAAGAGACTAATCAATGTTATCCCAGGACACCCTTCCCAAATTGTTTGTGGCATTATTATAAGAAATATTCCATTTTAATATTGTGAGAGAGAAGAATTAATTGTATGTCACGTATTCGTGAATACACTTCAAAAATGTGAAAAAATACAGATATTGAACAGAACACATAGCAAAAGCAGCAAATATAATTTTCTATATACACACTGTACATCTAGATAACTCACCCACAACTCTTAAAGAAGGTGCACCAATTATACATGCATAATGAATATCTTCAATATGCAATTCATCTTTACGAAACAGTGCTGACCGTATTACTCACAGGTGGGTAATAATTAAGTGTACATCAGATCTTCACTACAGCTGTCACATTCCACCGGTACAACATTCCATTTTTAAAACTGTCCTTCAAAAGTCCACTCACTTTTGTAGCTGCTGGTTCCACTAGTCTCTGACGGTGCCGTGTTGAGCTGAAATGGCTCTTCTGAGGCAGCCCTTCCTGACAGTGAATGGAAGACGGGAAGGGAAAAGAAGAGAGAAAAGGGAAGATGATAGATCATGGAGGGGATGGAATGAAGGATGGTCAGAGAAGGGAGAGGGAGAGTATTTAACTGAACTATCTAAGAGCTTTATGAAATATATTCCACAGTTTCACCATATGCGTATCAGAGAAAAATGAAGTTATTTTGCTTGTAACCTCATGAGGCTTCTATATATGTATTAATGAGAAAGTATGAATATAGATGACAAAGATATACACACAGATGTTACAAAAGCTCTGTCTTGCCATTACCATGTACTTAAACTAGCAAATGTATCATCAATTTTGAAAGTGCACAGAAAAAAAAAAAATCTTATTTAACCCAATTCAATCCATACTCTAACCGAAAAATCTGAAGTCCCCTAGGTAAAAAAATACCTCTTTAGATTTACATCCATCGTACACACTTTTTAGAGCTTCAAAAGATGAATCAACTACATTATATTTTTCAGATTTACACTCAACACGTATGAGAGATTCATTCCTTCTTTTCAATGAATTGTTAAGGAATGGGTTGTAAAAGACAACTGTTCTGGCTTATGGACCAGAATCTGAAAAAACACTCTGCTGGAAGAAATGCAGGTACATAGTCTGAAATACAGACATAAAAATTATCTAGGTCATTGGCTCACTTGCTTTGTAGACTGATTCCGACAAACCCATCTGTTGGATTGTCAACAGCTGCTGCAGTTTTCACAAGAACAAGTACTCTCTGGGGATTGACTACTGTAACCTTTGGTACCCTATTCTTGCCATTCTTCATGGTACCCCTTATGGACCATGGTAAATGTGGGGGTGACACCTCAAAGTGTTGCTTCAATCAAGGGCTCCAATAGGCACCATTCTCCTCTACCCACTTCTCATGAGAGTTAAGATGGCTGCTTTCCTTTCAGGGACTTTACCTCAACATGCTAAATCAAATTGTCCAAATAAGAAACAAGATTTATTGAGAGAGAGAGAGAGAGAGAGAGAGAGAGAGAAATCAGATTAAATAAACCAAAGGAGGTATGCATACCATATAATCTGCATCTCTGCAAGAGATAAACTAAGCAAAAGCATCCTGTATTAGCTTCAATAAAGAAATAAAATGTTCTACATTTCTATTAAGCACATCCGTCTTTGGCCGGTCAGCTTATCAGAACCATATGACATCTTCTGTTCTCCCTCTTTCTCCTCTTTACCTAACTCACAACGCTGATACTCTCTTTTCAGGATTATTTGAAGTGTCTGGCTTCCCAAACCAAACCCACCCCAATGAGGTATTCTGCTGGGGGTTTCACACCATGAACGTTGTCTATATTCAAAATCCATTCAAGATTGCATTAGCAAATCTGAATGAACAATTTCAGTTCTCATTTATCTTTACTCTGACACCCTATACACACACCCTTTTGTTCTCTTAATTATCATGATATATCATTTTTATTTGTATGGGTATTTGTCTGAGTATGCTCAGTTTTCTTTTAAAGCTATGATTCCCCCAATTCATGCTCAATATTAATTCTACTTTATATCACATATGAATCAGATCAATTTAATCTGTCATAAATATAAACAGGAGACTGCATATGAAAGAGGAATGTGGGAAATAGCCTAAAAATATCTTAAACTTTTTTCCTCTTCTAAAAGATGAGGAAGTGTTCCTGAAACTCTTCATGAAGTTACAAAATACCTCAATTTGACTACTAAAATACATCAGATTTTACTACCCATTGGAATATACTGTAAACTACACATCCACTGGTTTGAAAATCTCCTAATTTGAAAGGAGTCAAAGTATTACTAATGATTTTCAATGCTGAATGAACTTAAATGCTAACTTCCGGGCAATATGTTTTTAATATCATGAGCTTTCCTCTCTAATATCAGAAAATCCTTTTCTAGATTACAACAGAATCCCATGCTTTGGGGTCAAAAAGGTTAGGAAAGAAGTTGTTAGTGTTTTGGATATTCATAACAATGCAGTCCCTTCATAAAATGTACTATAAATATTTTATTTAAACAAAAGAAGCTAGAAAAAAATTAAACTGAGATGAGGATTGCGTTATCTATTATCCAGGATGTGGAATTATAATAATTACCTTCTAGTTCTACCTAAAAAAAAATTTATATGCCACAGCTGAAGCTATGTCACCCTTTTCCGGGTCCCAGATAGATCTCATTAGCCAACTACAAAGAGGTTGAGTCAGTAACAAAATGGAGGACTCCCAAGGAATATCTAATATCAAATTCCGGGGTGCAATCCACACCAGATTGTGTTAGCACCTGCCCTGCAACTTTGAGTGCCTTACAATACTTTGCTGCTGTCACTCCCACATGGGCTGCTCACAAACAGCCCTCCAGCATTCAGGTCACACCCTGAATGTCTGTGTAGAGCTGCAGCCTGCCAGCCACACATCAGTCACACTCTGGCTTCCAGCAGCCTCCATTACTACTTGCAGGGTGACCCCACCACACTCCCAGTCCCAAATTTCCCCAAAACATGTGTTCTGAACTGTGCAGCCCTCTTGTGGGCTGTTCAGATATTTTAAGTCCATTGCCCCTATAAGGGGACAATGTGCAACAGTTTGCTACTTTTATTGGAGTTACCAAACAGTTCAGTTTAAAGACAACCCTGGATTAGTTTTGATTAAAGCATAAACTAAGTTTTATTTAGTTACAAGCAGATAGATTTTAATTGACTACAAGTATAAGGCATTAAAGTTGGAAATGGTTACAAGAGAAATAAAGATAAAACACTTCATAGTAACTAAACTTAAACAAACAAGACTTGGTTCAAGGTGAGGAACCTTTGATTAAATATTTCACAACAGAGCTGACCAAATTCTCAGTTCAGAATGCCTCCCAAAGTCCAAAGACTAGCTCCTTTGTCTTCCTAGGTAAAAAAGATAGAGGATATGTGGGGTGGTTTTGCCCCTCCCTTTTTAGTCCAATCGCCCTCTGAAAGGCATTTTCCTGAGGGTTTCCCCTAGATAAAGTTCCTTCCAGATGTAAGAATGGAGACATGGCATCTTGTGATGAAAGAGGTTCCACATTGTGGTTTGTTAAAATGCAAACTGATCTGTTCCTACCCCACTTCAGTGCCAAAAAATGGCCACTTGATTGCCAGTCAACTTTGATAAGATCTGGCTAGAGATGTCATCTTGTCCTTTGTCTTTGTAAAACTGGTATATCCACTCCCCAGACTAGTCTGGTAAACATATTTGAGTCATAACTTCATCTTATTTTCATAACTTTACATATAATGTTGCTACATACATGTCACCATGATATTATTGACCAGAAAGTTATTAGTTTTCAAATGATACCTCACAAGGCATGTTTTGTACAAAAATTATTACAATAGTGTGTAGGGTGCGAATACAGAGTTGCATTTGGTGAGACCTCGGTATTGAGGGAAGCTGTGCTAATTCAGAAGGTGGCACTTTTCCAACTTAGTCAGTATTGAACTACAGCCCCAGACTAGAACCAGGGGTCGTTTCTGCTGGAGATTAAGTCGTCTGGATGAGATGTAAAACTTGAAAAGTAGAGCATTACAAACCTCATGGCACTCTTCAGAAAAGTAGGAGTGGTGTCCTGGCCAAATTCCAACCTAGGAAAGTATACTCTGGAGTATCTAATTTCTCCAAAGTTTCATTTGGATGTGGCACTCCTCTTCATCCCTCCTAAACACGTTGAATAGTAGTGCTCAGAACTAAGACAGCTGCTGCATGCCATCTCAGGAGTGGCTATATTCTGTAGCGGATAAAGTGATCCCTTGCCTACCTCACACAGATACAGAATTGCTTAGCTAAACATATATAAAGTGCTTTGAAAGCCTTGGATAAAAGCTTCTATAGATATGAAAATCATAAAACAGTAACTGACTTCTGCACTGAGGATCACAGTATTAAATACACACTTACAATGAAATTATAAATTAATTGAATTCTTACAATGAAGGTGAAATTTGTTCTTAATATTAGCTAATCACCTATAGCCAGGGAAGAGTAGAAGTGGTTGTTACTATTAATTCTAAGATGTTACACTGAATTCAAAATATAGAAGCTCACCATTTCCTCTGAAGTAATTTTTAAGGTAAATAAAAGTCTTTGAATTCTTTCTTTTTGGGTCACCTGTTTTCTAATTGAATCAAATAAATCCTTGACATAGGAAAAACACAAGATTAACAAACAGGTTTTTTGTTTGTTTGTTTTTTGGGGAGGTTTTTTGTTTTTTCCAGTTACAAGCAATAAAGAAAAAACTGCAGGGCAGCCTGATTTAGTACTCTTACGAATTTCATAAACTGCTGTAATGAAGTTTAAAAAAAAACCTCCAAGATCCAGTCTAAACCTATGTCACCAGCTGAATTTGGCACCCGTTAGTTATTAGACATGAAAATCCTGACATCCAAAATAAAACTCAATAAATGTAACTTCCATGCTCTGTATAATTTTGACCTACTACAATGTATTTGTTTGGTGCTCACTTTTCCTATAGGTGCCAGTAGCAGGCAAAAGATCGCTCATTACTGCTCTGAAATGGTTTGTACAAAGTCAGGTTTCTGGGTAAACTATAGGATTCAGCTATCTATGAATACTATGAATAATAATACCTCAGGGAAATAGATTCAGCAGCAGTTCTGCCACTATATATGGCATACTACTAGACTCCGGATTTGGTACATTATAAATTCACATTGCTCCCCATCACACTGGATCTTTAGTTTTCTATTTGGAAAGAAAAACTCCTGCATGAACACTGGCAGAGTGCACTCCTCATTCAGACCCTGGCTACATTATATATAAAAGGCAGGCTATTGGGTAATCAGCAGAGGGGATACGGTTCTGGATTCCAGGTTCTGAAAAAGCCTATACGAAGGCCACAGGGTCATTATATAAAATGCATTATAATGCATATTCTGAGCAATAAATAGCCATACTTTACACTTACCTAGAACAATGCATCTAAATATTTCAAAGAATTTTGCAAAAAAATTTATTACACATTGTGAGAGAGGTCGAAATTCTTAGCGACAATTTACAGACAGGAAACATAAGCACAGATGTCTTGTCCAAGGTCACATACGTTATTTGTGGCAAAACTGGGAACAGAACCCAGGTAGAAGGAAAAAAGACAAGGATTACATACATAATTAAGAACATACAATTGCTTTTGTTGGAACTACACATGTGTCTTCAGGGTTACCTTTTTATGACTTATTAACAAGGGAAGACTAGGACACACGAAGTGAGAGTTTTCAGGAGAAATTTGGAGTAGGTGAAGTAGCCATGGTAGATCAGATCAAGACATAGGGTATGGGGAAGGACTGAAGAAAGCTCAAGACCAGATAAGAAAAAGAAGTGCGGTTAGTTGTGCAATTTGAAAAGAAGGGTTTTGTCAAGATAGTCAATGTTAGGATCAGAGCAGGCAGCAGAAGCTAAAGTATTTTTAAGTTCCATTTAATGCTCTGCTTTCATTGCTCATCTTTAACATTTGAACTGCAAAGTTCGTTCTCAAATGCACACATATTACATTTAGTGTTGTATAATTGTAGAATCATAGAAATGAATGCCTAGAAGGGACCTTGAGAGTTAATCTAGTCTATCCTCTGCACTGAGGCAGAACAAAGCATATCTAGACCATCCCCGAGAGGCGATTCTAACCTGTTCTTAAAAACTTCCAAGACAGGCATTCCACAACCTCCCTTGATAATCTGTTCCAGTGCTTAATTATCCTTGTAGTTCAAGTTTTTTCCTAATATTTAACCTAAATCTATCATACCACTGACTGAGCAGATTACTTTTTATCCTACCTTCAGTGAACATTCACATCACCTCCAGACACCAGGCTGGGACACAAGATCAAGTCTGACTCAGAAGCAAGAGGACTTCCTTCTAAAATATGCTACTTCCTAGAAACCCCTGGTTGTTCTTTGGAAGTCTATCAGATTCTGAACAGAGCCAATTTTGTTTAGCTCTAGAGATCTACTGGGAACATTAGCCCAGGGTGATGTACAGGATCATAAGTCTATAAGGTTCCACAGGACTCTTTGCAGCTTTTACAGATCCAGACTAACACGGCTACCGCTCTGATACATCACAGGATCATGTACATCACATTCACCCATAATAAACAGATACTGTCATGGAGAAGAAGGGTGGCAACCTTAATTAACTGGACATGACACTGAAGAATTGAAGAAAAGTAAATTAGCAAACAAATAAATATAGGATCTTTTCAGAAAAAATTTGAAAAAGCCCTTCCCAAAGAAATGCTATCCTGAGGACAAACCAGAAAAAGAAGAAACAAATTCAGAACTTCTGTTATAAAGCAGTGTCAACACTACAGATTCCATATGTAAGAATTAAGTATTTCAGTTACTAGACTACAACTAGTGCTGGTCACAAATCTGTAAACAAACAAACAAACGTCTGGGAAAAATGTTGCCATTCTAACCCTCATTCCCTCCCATAGCTCTACCCCTTTTCCAACCAGCTCTACTCACAACTAACTATAATTTACAGAGAAGGGAATCAAAGCCCAAATGTCACAAAAAATACCTAAAACCTTCATAGTTACACTTCCTATGAAAATGATCTGCCCTCTGCGTCTTTGAACTTAAGAAAGTGAAACAAGTATAAGGCTCAAAACATTTTCCATTATTTCAAAGGATCTATTAGTCTTTTTCACTTTATGCAATTCTACTCTGGGGAATAAAAAGTGCCCTGATTAAAGTTGGGATCTGGTTGAACAATAAAATAAGTCATTCACATTTTCTGAAATAAAATAACTTAATTTGTATTGCAATAGGCCTATAACCCGATCAGGGATCGGGATCACATTGTGAGAGTCCCTATACATACTAAGACAGACCTCCTTGCTCCAAAAGGATCAAGATCTCACATGGCAACATGTGGAAAAAGCGGGAAGTTCACATAACTGTTATTTATTATGCATCAAAGTGTGATTTTTGCCATTTTCCCCTATTTAAAATAGACAGGGAACATAAAAAATAATCCTTCATGTGCTTATATGCAAGATGTTCATGAGCACCACACAGGCTGAAATTTATTTGTGTAGCCTATTTAGTGAATACGCTTACAGAAATGAGGGCCAGCTCTTTAATAAGTCTCAGACAGAAAAACTGCAAAACACAATGAATTATATGAATGCTTCTAAAGATGTCAAAAGAAAAACTTATTCTAATGTTATTTTACAGAGAACTACAAACGAAAGCAAATGCTTAATAGAATCCACATCCCCTCAAGGTCATATTTTTATACTATTATTGTGAGACAACAAGTGCTTACGTTGTACAACAAAGAAAGAACACGGTTTGTAAAACAGCTTAACAGTAAAGTCAGATAACTTACTTTAGAACTGGTTTAAAGAATGTTTTGCCTATTTAAACTTTCTGTACAATTTCCTGAAGGAGTTTTCACAAGTTTATGTTGCAATGCCTGTGTTCTATGAATTATGCTGTGGTAAATCCAGTGCTGTTTTTCAAAATAATTTTTGTTCCCACAACTGAACCAATACTATCAAATGGCTGTTCGACAACATTTGTGAATATCCATTGATTCAGACTAATTCTGTGCCCAGTAAAATTTGTTTAAAAGTTCATAGGAAAGAAAGACTTATGGATTTAATTACTTTTAGATTCTGAAGCACAATATAGTTATATCTATTACAATAGAGTTTTACAGCAAAGTTCTAGGTTAAACATCTCCATTTAAGCTAGACAAGGTGGATAAGGTAATACATTTTATTGCACCAACTTCCATTGGTGAGAGACACACTCATAATTAAGCTAGACACTCATAATTACTTCATATTACGGACTATCTGAATTTAAAAATTTAAGAGAAAACTATTTTGAAATGGGAAGGGAGGGGAATCAAGGAAAATCAGGAAAATTCAGAAAACCAAAACTTTTTTTTTTTTTACATTTTTTAGAAGCTATAAATCAAAACCAGAGCTAACCTGCACAGTCAAGTTTCATCCCTAAGTAAATTAGTACAGACACGTAAATAAACTGGTAGACGTGGTATATCTTGACATTAGTAAAGCTTCTGATACTGTCTCACATGACCTCCTCATAAACAAACTATGGAAATGCAACCTAGATGGAGTTACTATAAGGTGGGTGCATAACTGGTTGGAAAACCGTTCCCAGAGAGAAATTATCAGTGGTTCACAGTCATGCTGGAAGGGAATAATGAGTGGGGTCAGTTCTGGGTCTGGTTCTGTTTAATATCTTCATCAATGATTTAGATAATGGCATAAAGAGTACATTTATAAAGTTTGTGGACGATACCAAGCTGGGAGGGGTTGCAATTGCTTTGGAGGATAAGATTAGAATTCAAAATGATCTGGACAAACTGGAGAAATGGTCTGAAGTAAACAGAATGAAATTCAATAAGGACAAACGCAAAGTACTCCACTTAGGAAGGAACTATCAGTTTCACACATACAAAATGGGAAATGACTGCCTAGGAAGGAGTACTTCTGAAAGGGATCTGGGGGCTCATAGTGGACCAGAAGTTAAATATGAGTCAACAGTGTAACACTGTTGCAAAAAAAGGGGAACATCATTTTGGGATGTATTAGCAGGAGCGTTGTAACCAAGGCACAAGAAGTAATTCTTCTGCTCTACTCCGCATTGATTAGGCCTCAACTGGAATATTGTGTCCAGTTCTGGGCGCCACATTTCAGGAAAGATGTGGATAAATTGGAGAAAGTCCAGAGAAGAGTAACAAAAATGATCAAAGGTCTAGAAAACATGACATATGAGGGAAGACTGAAATAAACTGGGTTTGTTTAGTCAGGAAAAGAGAAGACTGAGAGGGCACATGATAACAGTTTTCAAGTACATAAAAGGTTGTCACAAAGAGGAGGGAGAAAAAATGTTCTCGTTAATTTCTGAGGATTAAATTGCAGCAAGGAAAGCTTAGGTTGGACATTAAGAAAAACTTCCTGTCAGGGTGGTTAAGCACTAGAATAAATTGCCTAGGGAGGTTGTGGAATCTCCATCATTCGAGATTTTTAAAAGCAAGTTAGACAAACACCTGTCACGGATGGACTAGATAATACTTAGTCCTGCCATGAGTGAAGGGGACTGGACTAGATCACATCTCAAGGTCCCTTCCAGGCCTATGATTCTCTGAAACCCATCTAAATTGAGAGTTAGAATGAAAATGATGACAGAACAGCTACAGCTAAACACCAGTGTCATTGTAACAAAACATGCGAACTGTTGGATATTTTGTCTGATAAAAGGTTACACTCTTGGAAAAAACTTAAATTCCCTAAATGATTAATCCCGTTTATTCTACACAAGGTTCCTTGGCAAACCCTATACTACAAATGGATTATTTGCTACATTCTAAAGTCTAAAACCAGGCAGTGTTATTTTTTGCCTGACAAATCTTTATCTTGATTCTATTATAAACATGACTGCCATTTGAAACTGTTTTCTCATGATGTCAATACATTGCCACACTGATTGTCTAAATACCTTGTGGAATACAAAGGAGGTGGGGTAGGGGGAGTAAGTACAGGACATGGGTGAGAAGAGTACAAATACACAAAAAATGAAAAACTGAAATCTGAATAAATTAAAAATAAAAAGACATCTTGTAAAAGCGAAGATACTCTCACCTACCGAGAGCATGTTAATCTTAGATCGGTCTCCAAATCCTTAAACCTGAAATAAAACCTGTAGCTTTGAACAATGCTTGTCTCAATTTTAGCAACATGTTATATTCTTTAGATTTCATCAATTCTAACAATGCAACACAACCCCACTAACATAGTCTACACCTGTAACACACTATAGTCAGTATTAATTAATGTGAATGACACTATAAGAGAAGTTTCTCTGTAGCTGGAGAGGGCATGCCTAGAGAGAGACCACTTCCTACACAACAGGGAGCACTGGTAGGGACTTTTAATTCTCTGCAATTGTAAAAATGCTCCTTCCCAACTGTGGGAGCTCTCCACAGGCCTTATCTTCTCTCCCATTCACTAGCAGGATCAGCCCAGACATTCAAGCCCCAGCAATGAAATCAGTAGGTGGGGATTCTTGCACACCCAATCACTCATAAGTCAATGGCAATTTTTCCACCTGCAGAACAGTTTTTAATCAGGGTTTTGGGAACTCTGACATAGTTTGTCCTTACCTACAGTTGCAGTTAAACAGCGTTCACTTCACTAATTGCTGATGCAATAAGGTCTGGTCTACATTTTAAGTTTTAGTGGTATAATTATGGCAGCAGGGGTGTGATTTTTTTTTTTTTTACTGAAGTAGTTATATTAGCATAAAACATGAAAGTGGTATAATTGTATCCCCTTCCCACACAGAAGTAGCTACACCAATACAATGTACCTTTATACTGATAAGTGCATCCACAATATGAGGGCTGTACCACTTTATACCAGTATAGTTAAAACAGTACAACCTTCTAGAGTACACAAGACCTAATAGTTAATTTTGCTAGTGTAGGGGCCAGAGTAACTATGAGGAGGGGCAGTGGCAATTCCCTTGGCAGGCACTATTTAAACATCTATCAGGTATGTGATAAATTCCAAGGTAGGAACACAGTAGAAGGAAGCATTATTATAAAAGGGGAGTAAATGGAAATGCACTGAAGCAATTAGGCCCTGTCACTGGGTGGCTGGCCTCTTAAGGCAGGTTGGGCCAGCCTGACCTCTGACTAATCAAATAGGGATCAGACGATAGCTTGAAGGTCACCTGATCCTTGCAAAAGCCAGCAAAACCAGAGCTCAGTTGATGGGGAAAGCTGTAGGAAGCAGGATGGCAAACGGTATCTTCTTGACCTGCTGCTCAAAACTGGGAAGAATTAGTAGGGGAAGCAAAAACGGATGGGAACCTGGGAGGCAGTGACCATGAGATGGTTGAGTTCAGGATACTGACACAAGGAAAAAAGGAGAGCAGCAGAATACAGACCTTGGACTTCAGAAAAGCAGACTGACTCCCTCAGGGAACTGATGGGCAGGATCCCTTGGGAGAACAACAAGAGGGGGAAAGGAGTCCAGGAGAGCTGGCTGTATTTTAAAGAATCCTCATTGAGGTTGCAGGAACAAAACCATCCCAATGTGTAGAAAGAATAGTAAATATGGCAGTCGACCAGCTTGGCTTAACAGTGAAATCCTTGCTGATCTTAAACACAAAAAAGAAGCTTACAAGAAGTGGAAGATTGGACAAATGACCAGGGAAGAGTATAAAAATATTGCTCACGCATGCAGGAGTGAAATCAGGAAGGCCAAATCACACCTGGAGTTGCAGCTAGCAAGAGATGTTAAGAGTAACAAGAAGGGTTTCTTCAGATATGTTAGCAACAAGAAGAAAGTCAAGGAACGTGTGTGCCCCTTACTGAATGAGGGAGGTAACCTAGTGACAGAGGATGTGGAAAAAGCTAATGTACTCAACGCTTTTTTTGCCTCTGTCTTCACAAACAAAGTCAGCTCCCAGATTGCTGCACTGGGCAGTACAGCATGGGGAGGAGGTGACCAGCCCTCTGTAGAAAAAAAAGTGGTTCAGGACTATTTAGAAAAGCTGGACGAGCACAAGTGCATGGGATCAGATGCACTGCATCCGAGTGCGCTAAAGGAGTTGGCGGATGTGATTGCAGAGCCATTGGCCATTATCTTTGAAAACTCATGGCAATCGGGGGGGGGGGGTGCTGGAAGACTGGAAAAAGGCTAACGTAGTGCCCATCTTTAAAAAAGGGAAGGAGGAGGATCCATGGAACTACAGGCCAGTCAGCCTCACTTCAGTCCCTGGGAAAATCATGTAGCAGGTCCTCAAGGACTCAATTCTGAAGCACTTAGAGGAGAGGAAAGTGATCAGGAACAGCCAGCATGGATTCATCAAGGGCAAGACATGCCTGACTAACCTAATTGCCTTCTATGACAAGATAACTGGCTCTGTGGATGAGGGGAAAGCAGTGGATGTGTTATTCCTTGACTTTAGCAAAGCTTTTGACACGGTCTCCCACAGTATTCTTGCCAGCAAGTTGAAGAAGTATAGGCTGGATGAATGGACTGTAAGGTGGATAGAAAGCTAGCTAGACCATCGGGCTCAACGGGTAATGATCAATGGCTCCATGTCTAGTTGGCTGCCGGTATCAAGCGGAGTGCCCCAAGGGTCAGTCCTCGGGCCAGTTTTGTTCAATATCTTCATTAACAATCTGGAGGATGGCATGGATTGCACCCTCAGCAAGTTTGCAGATGACACTAAACTGGGAGGAGTGGTAGATACACTGGAGGGTAGGGATAGGATTCAGAGGTACCTAGACAAATTGGAGGATTGGGCCAAAAGAAATCTGATGAGGTTCAACAAGGACAAGTGCAGAGTCCTGCACTTAGGACGGAAGAATCCCATGTACTACTACAGATTCAGGATGGAGTGGCTATGCAGCAGTTCTGCAGAAAAGGGCCTAGGGGTTACAGTGGACGAAAAGCTGGATGAGAGTCAACATTGTGCCCTTGTTGCCAAGAAGGCTATCGGCATTTTGGGCTGTATAAGTAGGGACATTGCCAGCAGATCAAGGGACGTGATCGTTCCCGTCTATTCGACATTGGTGAGGTCTCATCTGGAGTACTGTGTCCAGTTTTGGGCCCCACACTACAAGAAGGATGTGGAAAAATTGGAAAACGTCCAGCGGAGGGCAACAAAAATGATTAGGGGGCTGGAACACATGACTTATGAGGAGAGGCTGAGAGAACTGGAATTATTTAGTCTGCAGAAGAGAAGAATGAGGGGGGATTTGATAGCTGCTTTCAACTACCTGAAAGGGGGTTCCAAAGAGGATGGATCTAGACTGTTCTCAGTGGTAGCAGATGACAGAACAAGGAGTAATGGTCTCAAGTTGTAGTGGGGGAGGTTTAGGTTGGATGTTAGGAAAAACTTTTTCACTAGGAGGCTGGTGAAGCACTGGAATGGATTACATAGGGAGGTGGTGGAATCTCTTTCCTTAGAGGTTTTCAAGGTCAGGCTTGACAAAGCCCTGGCTGGGATGATTTAGTTGGGGATTGATCCTGCTTTGAGCAGGAGGTTGGACTAGACCTCCTGAGGTCCCTTCCAACCCTGATATTCTACGATTCTATGTGCTTATCACAGAACTAAAAATTAATGTAGCTTACATAAAAGTGATAACAAATTATCACATTTATAATATGTAAACAGAATGAAATCCAGACTAGTAATATATATACTTGGTGCTTTAATACAGCCAATTTCACAATGCTGAAAACAGTTATGAGCCAAATCAGCTGGGAGAAAGAATTTAATCAGATTAATGTGAATGATAATTGGGAATAATTTTAGAACACCTTACTAGATGCTCCTATTCCACAATTGAGGAAGAAGGCTGTGCTGGTTAAAAAAAACTGACCTGGTATAGAGGGGAAAGTGAAGGCAGCTGTAAAAAAAAAAATGGAAGAAAGGGGATATTGACAGTAATGACTATAAATCAGAAGTTAGGAATGGTAGAAAATTGACAAAAGAGGCGACAGGACAAAAGGAGAACTCCACGGCCAGCAGAGTTACAGACAATATGGAGATTTTACAAATATACTGGAAACAAAAAAACCCCCTGCCAATGGTATCGGTCCATCACTAGATGGAAATGGTAGAATTATCAATAATAATGCAGAAAAGGCAGACATATTCAATAAATATTTGTCCTGTATTGTCTAATATAGTATCATCATATGGTGATAACACTCTTTCCATTCCATTAGTATTGCTGGAGAATGTTAAACAGAAGCTACTAAAGTTAAGACATTTTTTAAATCAGCAGGTCCAGATAACTTGCATTCAAGAGTTTTTAAAAAGCTGACTGAGGCGCTCTCTGGACTGTTAATGTTGAATTTCATTAAGTCATGGAGCACTGGGGAAGTTCCAGAAGACTGGAAGAAAGCTAATGCTGGGCCAATTTTTAGACAGTATACGCGGGATGACCCAGTCTGACATCATCAATCCCAGGCAAGATAATGGAGCACCTGATATGGGACTCTAATAAAGAATTAAAGGAAGGTAATGTAATTAATGCAAATCATAGTTAATAATGTTGACGTAGTATATTTAGACTTTTGTAAGCCATTTGAATTGGTACCACATGACATTTTGATTAAAAAACTAGAAAGATATAAAATTAATATGGCACACAGTAAATGGATTAAAACTGGCTAGCTGATAGGTCTCAAAATGTAATTGTCAACTAGGAATTGTCACTGAGTGGGTGTGTTTCTACTAGGATCCCGCAAGAATTGGTTCTTGGGCTTATGCTATTCAACATTTTGCATCAATCACCTGAAAGAAAACAAAATCATCACTGATATATTTTGCAGATGGCACACAACTTGGGGGAGTGGTAAATAATGGAGAGGACAGGTCATTGATTCAGAATGATCTGAATTGCTTGGTAAACTGGCACAAGCAAACAATATGCATTTTAATATGGTTAAATATAAATCTATGCATCTAGGAACAAAGAATGTAGGAATGGGGGATTCTATCCTGGGAAAAAGTGACTTTGAAAAAGATTTGGGGGTCGTGGTGGATAATCAGCTGAACACAGGTGCGACGTTTGAATAGGAGTAGAAAGCTTATTTTACATCTGCATTTGACACTCGTGTGACCACTGTTAGACTACTGTGTCCAGTTCTGGTGCTCACAATTCAAGAAGATTGTTGATAAATTGGAGAGGGTTCAAAGAAGAGCCACAAGAATGATTAAAGGATTAGAAAACATCAGGAGCTCAACCTATATAGTTTAGAGAGAAAGTTACGGAGCTGTCTTTCTTTTCTACTTGTGCTTCAACAGATTTGTAAACTAAATTCCAGATACAGGATGAATCAGTTAAATCTGTGGAAGCCCACTGAATGCACTTAAAGGGAGTTCTAAATGAGGACAGCAGACACTGGAGTTCTAAATGAGGACAGCAGAATTACACAAGTGTATGTCACCCACTGCACAGTGTACATTACAGGTCCCCTTTTACACCCAATCCCAAAGTGAGAGTCTGTCATAGCCCTTAGATACAGAATCTGGTCATTTAGTTAAGCAACTCCCAATTAGCTCTTCAGTTCAATCTCCAGTGTGGTAGTGGTACTATACTCACACCAACGTGGCAGGCACTATATTATACTAGGAATGCCTTTGTCCATGTCCTCATCAGTATCGTAATCATGCTGTCGTCACTTCCTCGCCTGGTTTTGCAGGTACTGCACGTACTGCTGGATAATGCGCAAGGTATTTACAATGATGAACACTGCAGCAGAGATCTGAGCGGGCTCCATGTTTGCCGCACTATGGCTCCTACATGGGTAATCCTGGAAAAAAGGTGCAAAACATAGGAGAGCAGAGTGGCAGTGGAAGAGGTGCTGTTTGGTTCACGATAGCTGAAAAAAGGCGGGAAATGGTTATCTTCTGTAGCTTTTAAGGAGGCGGGAGCCCAGGGCAGACAACATGGAGAGGCTCGGTAGCTTGGCAAGAGCGGGAGAGCAGAGTTGGCGGCGGAAGCTGTGCTGTTCGGTTCACGATGGCTGAGCAGAGTTGGCAGTGGAAGCGGTCAACAAGGAAAAGAAAGAGTAGATGTTATAGAGATTACATAGGAAGACAAGAGGAAATGCGAAGTGGATTCATAGTAGGAGAGCAGCAGTGCACTGTACTGCACCGTCTGCTGAAAGCAGTATGGCGTCTGCACGCCAAAGGCGCAAAACAATTGTCTGCTGTAGCTTTCATGGAGGGAGGAGCGACTGACGACACACCCAGAAACACCCACGAGAATGTTTTTGCCCCATCATGCACTGGGAGCTTATCCCAGAATTCCAGGGACTGCGGGATAGCTACCCACAGTGCACCGCTCTGACATTCAGTGCTAGCCTCGGTACTGTGCACGCACTCTGCCAAATTCACACGCTTAGTGGGGACACACAAGACCGAATGTATAAAATCGATTCCGAAAATTCAAATAGAATAATTTCGAAATAATTTCATACTGTAGATGTACCCTGAGAAAACTTTCCACCATGTGGTACAGGAACAGTGAAAGTTCTAAGATGTAGCATTGCAAGTTGCAACAGTTTGCAACAGTTTGCTTGTGGATACACTACTCACTCATTTCCAACACACTTTCACAATTTTAAAGCATTACAGTGATATGACTTAATACATTTGAAACATTATCAAAATTATGACCTTGTTATTTCATCTATTAATTAATCTCAATATACTGAAAAAAAGGAGTAATATTTCTGCATGTGCGTAGCTCCTGGAATTCGTTGTATATTAGCTGGAGTGCTTTCCACCACCTCCTTTATTAGATAGATCACTGAAAGCCAGTGACTCAATTTTTGGTCAGTCCAGGGTCATACTGTGACCCACATGCCTAATAGGGAGATATCTCTTCAAGAGATCTATTGGAGGTAGGAACAGGTTGCGTCAGGGTCAATGTTACTAGGCAGATGCACAATTAGCATTCCACACCCAGAAATTTCTGGATTTGGGTGTGGTATTGGGTTTGGGGTATTCTCAACAGGTTCCCTGTTGCTGGACTCAGACTCCATGAGGGTAAGTAGTCAGGGCAGCTGCTTTACAAAAGGCCACATGGCCTGTGTGGGTCGGAAGAAGCTGAGCCACAGAGAAGAATGCAGGCTGTTTTTCCCCGACTCTGAAGCATTTTGCATCCAGTTAAGGATAGTGTTAACTCTCCAAGTGGCAAGCCCTGGCAGTGTTAATATTAGAAAGGGGAAATTGGGAGGGGAAAACTAATTTCTTTTATTTTAATTGTACACTGGGAATGTTGTTTGATTTTAGTCAAACTGTTTTAGTTGTCTCATCTAGTAATATTCACCAACTCTTCTCTTATTTGAATGTGATGATGGTGAATGAGTCATTTATATTTTGCTATTCTCAGTTTTGTATTTTTCTTGTAAGAGGGTGTTTTAATCAGTATACGTAAACTGAGTGGTTGGTTATTTAGGCCATGTTTACCCTACCACTTTTTTTGCTATAATGTATGTTGCCCAGGGGTGTGGAAAAAAAAAAAATACCCCCGAGTGACATAAGTTACACCAACAGAAGTGCTAGTGTGGACTGTGCTATGTCAGCGGGAGAGACTGTCCCGCCGATATAGCTACTGACACTCACTGGGGGAAGGGGGTGGTGGTTTAATTATGTCAACATGAGAGCTCTCTCCCATTAGCCTAGAGCGGCTACCCAGGACATCTTATGCTGCTATAAGCTCTCTAGTGTAGACATAGAATATCAGGGTTGGAAGGGACCCCAGAAGGTCATCTAGTCCAACATGGCCGCAGTTAACTAACTGAGTGATCTGCAGCAAAGGAAGAGAAAGAGTCTGTAGGGAGTCCAGCTGGAGATTTCTATAAGCAAGTTGTTGCAGTGCTTTTGACTCAGAAAACTGGATAGCTTTTGGTGATCACAGATTGTAACAGAGACTCAGATGAACTCAGCCTTAGCTTTCGGAAATTCTGAGTTACTTCTCACTGTGTTTCTGTGCATTGCTCTGTCCATGTGGCTGAGTTGCTTCCAGCACATCTCTGTTCCCCTGGTGTCCCATCAATAGTAGTCCCTCCAGGGATGGTCAGGCCCTCTGACTTCAGTTCCATCGATCATGATACACTGGGCATTTCAAAATGATTCCAAATTCTTAGGCTGTAGAATTGTCCATACCCTGTAGATTAATATCAACAAAGCAGTGCTCTCTTAAAGGCCATTACCTTTAAAACAGAGGTAGAAGAATTCAAGCCTGCCACACAGAAGATATGGGTTTGAGTTCTGGCTATGCCTACTAATTTCTGTGTGACCCTGAGCAAGTCACTTAATCTCTCTGGGTTTCAATTTACCGAGCTATTGAAAGGGGATATTAATGATAGGGATCAATGAAAGGGAGCAACTTGGGAAACACTAATGGTGAAAAAGCTTGGGATAATAGTAGATAATAAATGAGTTTGAGTTTGCAATGCTACATGGTTGCATATCTGCTCAGTGCCATTTTGGGCTGTCCATGCAAGGAGATCACATCACTGACCAGCAAGGTAATAATCCTGTTTCTTACAGTTTGGTTCAAGGAGGTAATAATCCAATTCCATATGCTACTTTATGCTACTGCACCTAGAATATTGCATTTAATCCCACCAGTACCAGGCTATTAAAAAAAAGCAACAAAAATGCTTTTCAAATCACTGAAAGAGTAAAAAAGATTTCCATATGTGTAATTTAGTGAACTGAAGACCAAAGAGGCAAAAGGAGGCATTGAGAACCTACCAACATTTGAAGGGTGTAAACACCAAGGAGAGAGAGAGAATTACTTAGTGTGAAACACAGGGATATAACTGGGAATAACAGCATGAAACAGAGAACGGATTAATTTAGGCTGAATTGGAATAATCTCCATAGGGAAATGTGAGACACCTGTAATTTTTAACAGGTTTCAGAGTAGCAGCCATGTTAGTCTGTATTCGCAAAAAGAAAAGGAGTACTTGTGGCACCTTAGAGACTAACAAATTTATTTGAGCATAAGCTTTCATGAGCTACAGCACTGAATGCACCCAATGAAGTGAGCTGTAGCTCACGAAAGCTTATGTTCAAATAAATTTGTTAGTCTCTAAGGTGCCACAAGTACTCCTTTTCTTTTTGTAATTTTTAAGAACACCTGAGCAACACTCTAGAAGATAAGCTGTATGGAACAATTCTGCACTCGTATGGGATGTACTGAATAATCAGACTGTTTTCCCTTTCTTACCTCTATGATCCCTCACAGAAATGTTGTGAAGCTAATCCCATTTATTTTTGTGAAGTGCATAGAGCTCTTCTGAGGAAAGGTGCTATACAACATGAACTAGAGCTGGGTACAAGCTACAAATTCAGACAAGTTTTTCTGAGGGTCCAGGCAAGTGCAAGGTGGTACATTTCTTATTGATGATAAGCTTTCACTTTTTGCTAACCTTATTTGCCTCCAACATTGGGTTATCAAGTCACGCTGAAGTAGGCTCTGTAGCAAGCCAATAGACTGATCAGAAAAGTTATTTCTATTAAAGAACAATCTCAGAGCTAGCACATCTGACTATAATAGATCAGAAAAGTATGCACAAATATTTACAGAATTTTTAAAAGATATTTTTCAATTACTGTATTTATTATTTGCGGAGAGTATTAGAAAGTATAGCAGAACATTCAGACAATGCCTCAATTTAAATTAAGAAAAAATGTGTCCAATGTCTACTTCAGGTCTTAAAACATTAAGAAAATTGTAAACTGTAAGCAAAGAAATCATAGCCTGGGCTGAAGCAAGAACAATTGCTAGCAAGGGAAAAATGCATCAGCGATAACTTGCTGCATCTCATTCTTGCAGCACTATCACAGATGTTTTATAAGAAGAGCCATACTGGAACAGACCAATGGTTCAGCTAGCCCAGTATCCTATCTTCCGACAGTGGCCCGTCCCAAATGCTTCAGAGAGAATGAACATAAGGCAATTATCGAGTGATCCATCCTCTATCCTCCAGTCCCAGCTTCTGGCAGTCAGAGGTTTAGGGACCTGGGGTTGCATCCATGACTATCTTGCCTACTAACCATTGATGGATCTATCCTCCAGGAACTTAACTAATTCTTTTTTGAACTCAGATATACTTTTGGCCTCCATAACATCCCCTGGCAATGAATTCCACAGGTTGGGTGAATACCACCTGGTCCTGGTAATTTATTACTTTTTCTAATTTGTTCCAAACCTCTTCTATTCACATCTCAATCTGGGACGGTTACTCAGATTTGTCACCTCAAAAGAATGAGTCATGTATGGGAATCTCCCTCACATCCTCTGCAGTGAAGACCAATGCAAAGAGTTTATTTAGCTTCTCTGAAATGGCCTCATCTTCTTTGAGTGCTCCTTCGGCACCTTGATTATTCAATACCTCCCCAACATTTAGCAGGTTTCCTGCTTCAGAAGTACTTAAAAATGTTGCTGTTAGTTGCCCTCCAAATTCGTTTTTGGCCTGCCTAATTACCCTTTTACACTTGACTTACCAGAGTTTATGCTCCTTTCTTTTTTTCCTCAGTAAGATTTGACTTCTTATTTTTAAAGGATGGCTTTTTTGACCCTCTGACTTTTATTCCACTGGTTAGCCGTGATGGCACTGTTCTGGTCCTCTTACATTTAAAATGTTAAATTTTGCTTAACAAAAATGTGTAACTAATGGATTGGCTCCAACTGCTTGACCGTCTAAAACCATTAGTCTGCAGCATATTCTCCTATTAACACTGCTAGTTATGGCAATGCCCTGCAGTAGTTACTCCTTTCTCCTACTGCATCCCATTGAACAGAGATAATCATTATGGCTGTTCTTTGTGTAAAAGACACTACAGTGTTGTGAGGGGAACAGAGGATGGATAAATATTAAACCAGATTCTCATCATCAATTACTACATTTCTTTCGTGGTGCTTTAGTAGGAAAACAAAAAAAAAAATAGTGAGTTCATATTTACAGTTTCTAGAATGGCACACATTGGAGAAATGCATCAATTTAGAAGTGCCAGAATTTCTCCTCCCCCGCCAGCATCTTGTTAGAGCCTAAAGACAAGAACACACTGCTTTATGCATCTATAAGCCTCACAACCAGCTTTACTGGGTTCAGCACCAAAGGAGCATGGCATTGATCTGCATTGTCTAGGCTCACTAACAGAGAGAAAAAAAGGCAAGCTAAAACCACATGCTGTAAGTTTATAACCACTTCAGGTCAATTCTAAAATTCTGATTTTAACATTACTGTTGTAGCACCCATCATGTGCTTACTGCTACAGAAACACTGAAGAAGGCATCGTCCCTAAACTAAAGAGCTTACACTCCAAGTGAACAAAACAGAGGGAGCATAGGAAAAAGGAATCCACTGTATCAGGAAAATCGACAGATGACTGGCCACATTCTCCGAAAACATATTTTTAATTTTGCAGACAGAGACCTTCATCAATTATTTCAGAGCCTTGTCATAGGTGCCACAGCATGAATCTTCAGTTGGGATGTGAATGAGAAGATGGTAGTGGCCTTACAAGGCTAGCTCAAGGAAGGCATTCTACACTGAGGGAATGGCACAGAAGAAAGCCCAGACACAACTGTGTGAGAAGGACAAAGGGGCACAAAAGTTGGCATCATTAGCAGAGTGGAAGGGAGGCAATGTAAAAATGGATATGCAGGGAGAGGAAAAGCTATACAGAAACTCGAAGACAAGGAGAGGAAGGATGAACTTGATGTTGTAGAGAAGAGTCCGAACTTGAAGAAGGGGTAACATCCAGACCAACAAGTAAGGAAGACCATCTACCAGTAACATATTTTTAGTTAATGCAGCTCCTTAAGCCATCTTTGGAAGATCAGAACAGAGACTTATGTGAGATGGCTTCAAGTGCCTTGTGTATATTCTGCCAAGCGTCAAACCTGAACGATCTCTGCAACCAAACCACCCACGAGAGCCATCAAAGGTTCAGATATCTATGAGTCATGTCAATACAGTCCACGGAATAGAAAGCTATATCAACTATAAGAATGAACAAAACAAAGCTGAGAATACTTCAGAAAGCAAATGGGCTTCAAGTGAAGACAGGAATACAGCAAGAAAAGAAAAGGAAGCCAGTAACATTCCATATTCGGTGATCAACTATATATTTGCTCAGTGTAAGATCTTCCCCTTTCCACCCACAGTCACCACAGTGTCCACCCATCTCAGGTAAATTGCAGATTTTGATCACCCTGGCCTTAGAACAACTCTAAATTGTAGCCAACAGACAAGGTGCAGTTATTCAGGGCAAAACTGATAAAATGTGAAGTTGAAATGCAGATTCATGCCTGCATGTCAAATCTGCTATTTTTCAACATCAAATAGTATGAGATACAGTCTAATAACCTAACCCATTTGATCACTACTAAACTCACACCCAGTAAATTACTACAATTTTTTGTGTTTAAAAAAAAAAGGTATTGTTTGCTCTTGAGTGGGCAGGAGCGGCCAAGACGTCAACGAAGCAATAAGAATGAATCCAGGTAACATGAATACAGATTTCAACTTGGGCATGATATTAACACCTCATTCATTTTCCTCTGCACTGTTCCTTCATTTCACTTATGTGTTTATTAATCTTGCAAAAACAGAAACCACTTAAAAGTAAGTCATTGCTCATAAAAAGCATTAAATTCTACTAGCAACTTTCCAGGTAAGGAGTACATTTTCCAAAGACATGTTCCTGAGCTGCACACTCAAAAAAACCCACAAAATCCACTGTGATCCTACTGAGTCTGTAAAAAACAATAGGTAGCCCTAGGCATGTGCCTCTCTCAAACACATTACTGGATTTTCAACACAAACTCAGCCAAAGGATTTCCAGTTTTTGGAATTAGAGATCACTAAAAAGCAGACAATGTTAAGTTCCTGAAGAGAGCATTTTAAACACAGTTATAGATGCAAGATTGTGCATGTGCAAAAACAATGATCTTCTGTTACATAAGGATTTTGCTTCATTTACAGTTTTAGAATTGTTTATTTTATTTTTTATTTTTTTTTTTATTATTTTTTTTTTTTGCAGACCCAGTTCTGATCATTACCCATCAGAGAAACTCACTTTTAGCTAGCTTCTCATAGCTGCTGAAATTAGATTTATTTACTTCCTCTTCACTGGCTTAACTAAAAGAAACTAATTTTAATGAACCAATACCAAAAGTAAACTCAAATAAAAACAAATGGAATCAACTCCTTGTACACTGCTTTCCAATTAGCAGTTTTCATTTTTCTCTTTTTGACTGCAGTCTCTCCACTTTTCTACTCTGCCTTCCCTCACAACCATGTTCTGTCTTATTGTGCCAGACTAAGTTTCTTGGGGCCAAGCCCTTGTCTTCCTACTTAATATAGTACTTTGCAGTGGTACATAAACAATAATGGCAGTATGATAACATATATACCCCTGAAATTCTGGTTCTTTAAGTTAACCCTCAAAAAAAAAAATCAAACATCAACACCTGAAAGACTGCAAAAGTTTGATGTAACACACCATCTATCTCTAAAAGCAGCTTACTCTAATATATGTTCCATATACCAATCCAGTGTGTGCATTCTACAAATCCATCTGGATACCAGAGATCTGAAAACAAGTTCCAGCACAAGAATGTAAACCTCAAGGTCATTATAGGCAGCACTGGTAGTTAAGGTTGCCTGAATTTCCATGATCAGAGACACTGCTCTCAGTTGCTTAGATCTTTGCCACTTTGCCAAACTAACTGTTTGGACTGCAATTCTCCATTCTAGGTATCTGCCTCAGGCTGAATTTTTAGGACAGCTAAAATGGTTCAGCTGTTTCTGAGAACACAGAGAAAAACACATTTTGCCCATGTTAAAAAAAAAAGTTATTTTGGCTTCATTGAGAAGCTGTAGCATCTACCTGCTTTGGAGCAGGGGCTTAAATACTGGCGAGAGTGTCACTGTCACATCAGGGATGAGTCTTTTGCCATCCCTGTGAAAAATGTGCTCAAATTTGGATAAGTAACAAGCCTCCCAAAAAAATCTCATTTCTCAAATGCTCAATAGAGACGTTAGCATGGCAGCTAAAATCTCAGAAGATTGTCGGATCGAGCATGCTCCACCGAAAGGCTGCAGGAGCGGATCAGGACTTAACCTCTGTACTTTCAATGCCCCCTCTGCTGGTGTCCAGGCAGAGGATGAAAAACGGGATGGGTGACTATGAGAGCAGGAGCCAGGGGATGTGTGGTTTGAGAGGAGAAACTGTGGGGGGGAGAACGTAGGCAGGATGCGAGAGAGGATCTAGATTAGAACTGGTCAGAAATGTTTCTTCTGAATGATTTTCTCACCAAAAAACAAACACTCTTCACAAAACCAAAATTTTCCATGGGGAAAAAAAAACCTTAAGTTTTGCTGGAAATTTCCGCTGTCAAGAAAATCTAAATGACAGTTCCCCAGCTGACTACTAGGAAGGGTCTTGTAAATTTCACTTTCTGCCTGGCCCTTGGCAGAAACTGAAATAGATAAAAGCTTTCCAGGAGGGCTGCCAAGGCTAAGCATCCAGACTCTCCACCTCCCACTCAACTCCAGGGCCAGACAGGCTAAGCTCCCCAGCTCTCTCTGTCCTTCTGGTTGCCAAGCTCCCCAGCTCTCTGTCCTTCTGGTTGCCAGACCGGAGGGAGGCAGAGTATTAAGGTGCTTTACCTCTCCAGGAACTGGGCTGGAAGGCTCTTGTCAATTTCACTTTCTCAGAAAAATTAAAGGAATTAAAAAAAAAATCAAACAAATGAAATAAACTCTTTGGTACATTGATTTCGCTCAAAGGGAAATTGACAAGAACCTTCTGGGAGAGCAGCTGGAAAGCCTAAAACTTCCATTTTAGTTTTCCAAAAACAGAATTTTTCCTGAAATTCTTCTAGTGAAAAATTCCACTGTTTTGACATTTCATGCCATTTTAGAATGAAATGTTTTTCAAAAAAATATGAATATTTTTGCAGGAAGGGATTACCATTTTCCAGCCAGCCCTAATCACCATCCGTCTTGTGTAGTGAATGAGGCAGGAGTCCTGTGGAAAAAATAGCATGAGCTCATGTAATTAAAAGCTATCAAAATACACATGTACAAGGTGGCCAAATGAAGGTTGCATGGGCAGTCTTGATTCTGGCATTTCCTAACTTTGCAATCTTAACATTCTTTTAGGATTGTTTTAAATTTATTTATTTGTAACATATAGATGGATAACACTACTGTAATCAAAAAGGCAATGGTTTCAACATAATGGAAAATGGATTTAAGAACATGTTAACATCTGTGGGAGTGGGAACAACCTATAACTTGAAGAACTAACACATATAATGTTTTATAAGCATAAGTAATATACCAGAAAGTAAAAATAAATCTGAAAAATCCTTAGGCCAAATGTGATCGAAAAAAGTAGCAATGGCATTGGCAAGTGGAAGAGAAATTTAAAACAATTTAAGGGAAGCTTCTCACAATGGAGCGGAAGGACAATTACAATGACTGTTACTATTTCCCTGTGATTTAACAGCAACTAATTTAAGTACTTGTTGCCACTGCATTAAGTCTATACTAGCCAACCTGTTTGTCAAACCATACTAGGTGGGTACAGCTATGAGATTAAAAAAATCCCACAAGTTACAATTCTTAATGTAATCAAGCAATGATAGTGGTACTAATTAGAGGTATGCAGAAACTATTTAGTAAAATTTAAAATATTCATTGTTTTCTAGGACAAGCTGAGTTATTTGGGAATTGGTGCTAACTACTGCACACTGAACTGGAAAACTGGTTTTGCGTATGGCTCAAAGAACATGACAGAGCTTGAGTCAAACCATCTCAAGATTCCTCTGCTGAGAGGCACTGCTCACAAAAGGATCTGATATGAAGGAACATTACGTTTGTGTGTCTCCTTCCCAACATAATACCAAATAGTAAGTTCTGTGTCATATCATAGGCATTATCAAGAAATGGTAGTACAGTTATCAAAAGGCATTAGTGAGAAGTATAATATGGGCTACAGACACATTCTGGCCTAATGCCAAATACACTGGCTAAGAATATAGCAACTCTCTTTACTGGCTATGAGGTGACCACACCACAGAGACAAGTGAACCAATGAGAGCAATGTTAACCCTTTCAGGAAGGCTGACTTTTATAGCTGCCATAATAGCAGAAGAGATGTTAGACAAAAGAAAGAGTCTTTTAGAAAGTTTGACCAACATGTAACAATGGATGAATGCCTTGAAAATACAGGTGAATTAACTGATCAAGAGATTGTGCACCCTATCAGGCCCACAGAAGTGACAGCTAATGAGGAAAGGAAAAAAGTGTTTTTTGCATCAGTCTCTCATCTTACAGAAGCATTGTCTATCTCAGGCACTTCTAAGACAGCTGTCACTGTGGTATCTATCCATTATAAAAGCAACACACAAGGTTCTTATTTTTCTATGTCAGGATAGAATAAAGATGTTCTGGCTCTCAACATAGTGCCCACAGAAACTGTTAAAAGGAATCTATACATAGTTATACCCACAAACACTGAACACATTTCACCAAGAGTGTATGAAAAAAACGGTTACTTACTTTCTCGTAACTGTTGTTCTTCGAGATGTGTTGTTCACGTCCATTCCACATTAGGTGTGCGCGCGCCACGTGCACGAGCGTCGGAAACTTTTTCCCTTAGCAGCTCCTGTCGGGCCAGCGGGCCCCCCGACTGGTGCCACTGTGCCCCGCATATATACCCCCACCGGCCCGACCCCCTCCAGTTCCTTCTTGCCAGCGACTCCAACACGGGGGGAAGGGGGTGGAATGGACGTGAACAACACATCTCGAAGAACAACAGTTACGAGAAAGTAAGTAACTGTTTTTTCTTCTTTGAATGCTTGTTCACGTCCATTCCACATTAGGTGAATTACAATCTTACCTCTGGAGGAGGGTAGGAGTCACGGAACAACTGCTCGGAGGACCACTCTGCCAACTGCCGCGGCCTCTCTGGCCTGCTGGTTGACTGCATAGTGAGTCGTGAAGGTGTGCACCGAGGACCAGGTGGCTGCTCTGCAGATCTCCTGGACTGGGACCTGTGCCAGGAACGCTGTGGAAGTTGCCTGCACCCTGGTCAAGTGGGCCGTGACCGCTGGGGCCAGAACACCTGCGAGCTCATAGCACGCCTGGATGCAGCTTGCAATCCAAGACGAAATCCGCTGCACCGACACTGGGAGGCCTTTTAAGTTCTCGGCCACAGCCACAAACAGCTGCACGGATTTGCGAAAGGGCTTGGTGCACTCCAAATAGAACACCAGTGCTCGACGCACATCCAGGGTGTGCAAGCTGCGGTGACTCGAGTCCGTATGGGGTTTTGGGAAGAACACAGGCAGACAAATGTCCTGGCCCAGATGGAATTGGGACACCACCTTAGGGAGGAACTTGGGGTGCGGCCGGAGCTGCACCTTGTCCTCGTGAAATACTGTGTATGGTGGCTCAGAGGTGGGGGCCCTCAGCTCAGACACCCTTCTGGCCGAGGTAATGGCAACCAGAAACTCCACCTTCCAGGAAAGATAGAGGACAGAACAGGTAGTAAGGGGCTTGAAAAGGGGTCCCATGAGTTTAGAAAGGACCAGGTTAAGGTTCCATCGAGTGACTGGGGGGCGGGAGTACAGTAACACCCTCTCCAACCCTTTAAGGAAACGCCCCACCATTGGGTGGGAAAACACCGAGCCCCCCCGAGAACCCCGGATGGAAGGCGGAGATGGCCACCAGGTGCACTCTGAGTGAGGACAGGGCTAGCCCTTACTGTTTGAGGTGCAGGAGACACTCCAGAATGGCCTGCACCGGAGCCTGGCCCGGCCGAACCTGTCGGGGTTCACACCAACACGAGAACCTTTTCCACTTGGCCATATAGGCCGCCCTGGTAGAGGGCTTTCTACTGCCAAGCAGAATCTGCTGCACAGGAAGGGAGCACTGGCTCTCCAGGGCGTTTAGCCACAGAGCCTCCATGCCGTCAGGTGCAGTGACTGCAGGTCAGGGTGGAGAAGCCACCCGTTGTCCTGTGTAATGAGGTCCCGGTGTAGGGGCAGGACTACTGGGGCGTCCACTGACAGCTCTAGGAGCCATGTGTACCAGTGTTGGCAGGCCCAGGCTGGGGCGATGAGGATCACCGCTGTCCTGTCCCTGCGCACCTTGAGCAGGACCTTGTGCACCAAGGGGAGCGTGGGGAAGGCATACATTAAGGCCCCTCTCCACGGGATTGCAAACACGTCCACGAGTGAGCCCGGGCTGCGGCCCTGGAACAAGCAGAACCGCAGGCACTGGGCGTTGGCCCTGGTGGCAAACAGATCTACCCGGGGAAACCCCCACCTGCGGAAGAGCGAAAGCATGACGTCCGCCCTGAGAGTCCACTCGTGCATGCGGTACAACCTGCTGAGGGAGTCCGCCAGCTCGCTCCGCACCCCCGGGAGATAGGACGCCTCGAGGTGAATTGCATGGGATATGCATAGGTCCCAGAGGAGGAGAGCCTTGCGACAGAGTGGTGAGGAACGAGCCCCGCCCTGCTTGTTTATATAAAACATGGCAGTAGTGTTGTCTGTCAGAACTGTCACGCTGTGACCACTCAGAGTGGCGTGAAAGGTCTGGCAGGTGAAACAAACCACCCTGAGCTCCTTCACGTTGATATGGAGCGACCGCTCTGCCTCAGACCACAACCCCTGCATCATGAGGTCCCACAGCAAACCACAGGCTGGGACTGCCACCACAGCAGGGAGTCCAGCACATCCCTTGGGGCTGTCACTACCAAGTCCAGGGGGTCCCTGCCTAGGAAGTACACCCAAGCGAGCCATGCCTGCAGAGTCCTGAGTCTCAGTCTTGCATGCCTGACCACATGCATGCCATGCTGCCACGTGGCCATTGTTGTTGGAAACTGGCGTAGGTAGGCCACTGCTTGTTGGATAGCCTAGAATCGGGATACCGGAAGGCTTGCCCTGGCCTGCACCATGTCCAGGATCACCCCTATGAATTCCACACTCTGCATGGGTACGAGAGTGGACTTGAGAATGTTGATCAGGAGCCCCAGCTTGTGGAACAATCTCAGGGCCACCTCCACCTGGCCCCGCACCTCTGCCTCAGATCGGCCCGCCAGGAGCCAATCGTCGAGGTACGGGTAGACACGGATTCTCTGCCTCCGTAAGAAGGCCGCCACCACCGCCATGCACTTCGTGAACACCCTTGGGGCCGTGGCTAGACCAAATGGGAGAACCGCAAACTGATAATGTTCTCGGCCCACAGTAAAGCATAGGAACTGCCAATGTGCTGGGAAAATGGCGATATGAAAGTACACGTCCTTCATGTCGAGGGCGGCGTACCAGTCCCCCGGATCCAGGGAAGCGATGATGGTGCCCAGAGACACCATGCGGAACCGGGCCTTGACCAGGAATTTGTTGAGCCCACGCAGGTCTAGGATTGGGCGAAGGCCCCCTTTGACCTTAGGGATGAGGAAGTACAGGGAGTAGAACCCTTTTCCCCTTAGGCCGTGAGGCACCGCAGCAGCGAGCGGACTTCCTCCTCTAGGAGATGCTCGTGAGAGGGGTCCCTGAAGAGGGATGGGGAAGGGGGGGGGGAAGAAAGGGGCAAACTGCAGCGAGTACCCGTTCTGCACCGTGCGTAAGTCCCAATGGCCCAATGTAATGGTGGACCACGCACGGGAGAAACGGGACAGGTGGTTCAGGAAACCAAGGGACGGATCCGGTGACTGGTCTGGTACGCTGTCCTCAAGCGCACCTTCAAAAGCCTGGCTTAGTGCCCAGCTGGAGTTTGTGCTGGCCTTGGTTCTGGCCCGGCGCATTATTGTTGTTATTGTTGTTGCGCCGTTGCCTGTTATCCCTGCCTCATGCCTGTGGCGAGGCTGGTACTAGCTTTGAGCGGGAGGCTGTGGCTTAAAGGGCTTCCTCTGGGTCGCCGGGTGTGCATACCCAACGACTTGAGCGTAGCCTGCGAGTCGCTGAGGCTATGCAGCCTCGCGTCTGTCTGATCCGCGAAGAGCCCGGACCCTTCGAAGGGGAGGTCCTGGAGCATATTCTGGACCTTGGGGGGCAGGCCTGACTCCTGGAGCCACGCAGAGCACCTCATGACCACCCCGACATGATTGTTCTAGCCGCCGCCTCTGCCGAATCCAAGGAGGCCTGGAGAGAGATCTTGGCTACTGCCTTGCCCTCGTCCACCAGGGCCGTGAACTCCTGTTGGGAACCTTGTGGGAGGTTGTCCTTAAACTTCCCCACCGCTGCCCAGGAGTTGAAATTGTGCCTGTTGACGGTGGCCTGCTGGTTAGCAATCCTCAACTGAAGGCCCCCAGATGAGTACACCTTTCTACCAAAAAGGTCCAGGCGTTTCGCCTCCTTGGCCTTAGGGGCCAGGGCCTGCTGTCCATGGCGCTCCCTTTCGTTCACCGCCGAAACCACTAGGGAGCATGGACTCGGGTGGCAGAATAGGAACTCATAGCCCTTAGATGGGGCAAAGTATTTATGCTCCACTCCTTTAGCTGTTGGAGCGCTGGAGGCCGGGGTCTGCCATATAGTCTTATAGTTAGACTGAATGGTCTTAATGAGCGGGAGCGCTATTCTGGATGGCCCTTTGGGGTTCAAAATGTCCACCATGGGGTCCTCCTGCTCAACCGTCTCCTCGGCCTGCAACCCCAAATTTTGGGCAACTCTGTGCAGTAGTTCCTGGTGGGCTCTATGGTCTATTGGTGGAGGGCCGGATACCTCTGTACTCGCCACCGCCTCATTGGGGGAAGACAAGGAGGTTAGCTGCTGCTTGACCCCCTTTGGTTGGTCCTCCTGCTCCCCATCTCCTGTGGCAGGGGTCCCCGGCTCAGGTCTAAGCTGGGGGAATGCTGGAGGCCTGGATACTGTTGCCTCCGGCACTGTCTGGCATTGGAGCGGGGACCGGGACCGCTACACCGAGCAACCTGCCCTGGACGGGGCACCTTGGTGCTCCTGATAGGCCCAGGGGGTCCAGAAGGGCCAATGGCCCGGCGACCCCCATTGAGGTTGCCAGCTCCCCTGAGGGTCCCTGCTGTCCGGGCCCCGGTGCAGGTAGCTATAGCGGCCGGAGCAGGCGCCAGACTGCGGCGATGCCAGTCGCAAAGGCCATGGCGGTGCCAACCATCTGCGCCAGCGGGAGAATGAGCGGCTCCTGGCTGAGCGGGACCGGAACCCCTGGATCGGGACCATCTGCGGGAGACCTCTGGCGAGGGCTGTCTCAACTCCTCCCAGTGCCGGTCTCTGGTGGGTGCCAGAGAGCGGTGAGCCCTTCCTGGAGCTTCTTCGCATTGACCCACTGCCGGTGCCGCAATCTCCTTCTGAGCCGCTGGCAAGTGCGAGTCTGTGGAGTCGGAGCTCAACCAGGACCAACTCCAGGAGCGGTGCCGGGACAGTGTCTTCGAGGGGCACACCATTGCTGGCTTACCCCTCGAGGTCTCCCCATACGGGAGGGGGCTCGCCGCCGACAGCTCGATGAGGTCCTTTGCAGCCTCAAAGGTGCCAGGCATAGAAGGCTGATCCATTATGCCCTTGAGCCCATCGTCCGCACTGAGCTCACTTAGATCTGGGCTCGGTGGGGCTTGTGCCGCCGGGACCACCTGTGTCAGCACCGGTACCGCGGCCTTCCCACTCTTGTTGGTGCTTGGTGCCTTGGGAGGCGCCAGCCTCCTGCGCAGGGAATGGCCACACCTTCCTTTAGGCTGCGCCGGGGGCCGCACCGGGGAGGACGATTGGTGCCGGGGCCTAGCCTGGCGCTCCGGGGCCGACAGTTTACGGTGCTTCGCCGGTGCCAGGTCTCCCGATGGCTCTGGGGCACTACGCACCGAGGAAGCCTGAGCCGGCGTCGGGCGCTCCGGGCCCAGCGGCTGGAATGCGGCCTCCATCAACAGTTGCTTTAGGCGAAAGTCTTTCTCTCCTTGTCCTTGGTTTGAACACCTTGCAAATCCTACACCTTTCAGTTTGATGTCCGTCCCCCAGGCAACGTAGGCACGAGTTGTGGGGGTCACTAATTGGCATAGGTTTGCGGCACTTGGGCCCTCGGCCCGTGGCCAGTGCTGGAGGCCTCCAAGCACCTAATCACTTAAGTGTTCACAATCTATATGTAAATGAAGCCACAGATGGTAAGAAGGAACTGGAGGGGGTCAGGCCGGCGGGGGTACATATGCGGGGCACAGTGGCGCCACTCAGGAGACCCGCCGGGAGCCGCTAAGGGAAAAAGTTTCCAACGTTTGTGCACATGGTGCGCGCACACCTAATGTGGAATGGACGTGAACAAGCACTCGAAGAAGAACTACATTTTTAACTACGGTCAGACAATCTTGCTCACACAAACACCTTTTTCAATGTTCAGCTCTATATAAAAAATAAACACACAACCAAATGCATCGATTCTTTGTGGCTTAATTGAGTGCCTATTTTCAGAAGGAAACCCATATAGAAACTACATATTAGATACCGAACCGTGCAAGCAAAGATTCCAGATCCTCTTCCTGCTCTCAGCACTGGGGTTTCCCTTTTCTTTTCTTCCTACTAACAGGAAAAGGCACATATCTCAGGCAAAATTCACAATTGCGTCACTCCCCTTCTACAATGCTATGACTCCATTCAGTGAAATTATACCTTTGTAAAGAGGAATCAGACCCCTCATGTCCTAAAAGAGGGAGAATGTATTGTACACAGCTCCTGAGTGAGTAGAGAATGCTAAGAACCTCTCTAGCCCCTCCTCTAGAACACTAACTTCTCCAATTCTCCTTCCTCTGAGCCTGAAACACAGGCTAAGGTCTAATGAACATTTTCCAGATTCTATCATCAGTTTTCTCCAACAGGCTACCATCAAAACACATTCCCATTCCCAAATTAAGTCAAAAAAAGGCAAACAGTTATGTCACTGCCATTTTCTTGATTTCATTTCCTTCCATACATAGTACGTTCTCCCCAACCCCAGTGAACAGATTAAGGGACCAACTTTTATGTCAATTTCCAATGTTTTGAGAAGAATTATTTCTCTATAGGTAACAGGATTCAGGGCATCCTTTCCCACCGAGAAAACTGTGTGGCATAGCGGCCTCAAACAGATTTTTCTGGGAAATTACTCCTTCTCTGTCTGAAGTTGTAATGGTAGAAGCAGTGAGTAAGGACTTGGGGAATCCCATATTTCTATGTTACGGAAGTCCTGGACCTGTTATGTCCAAGATTTCAGCGCATGATAGTTTCTCTGTGCATGGCCAATTGCACTGTGTCTCATACGTTAGCCTAACATCAATTTATATATTACTCCAGGGAAGCTCCTTTGTATGCTCTACCCCAGGCTATGCAAGAAGGTGTTTACCATCACCAGCAACAAAGCCAAAACGGAAACTAGAGAGACAATGTGGTCCAATAAAAGACAGACAATCTCTTTTATTGGACCAACTTCTGTTGGTGAGAGAGACAAGTTTCCGAGCCTCACGGAATTGTTACTGAACCAGCTGTAGGGGGCATGTGACCATAATGCAACGGAAGGCCCAGTAAGACTTTTCTAAACAAGTATGTCCCTTCATGAAAAAACACCCCTTTAATGCAGAAAAGAGATGGTATCATAAAAATGCCTATCTGGCATTGGCAACAATAATTCTACTTTCCCATGCCCACTCCCTCCCCAATGAAGGGAAAGAGCATCATTTCACCCATGCCTTATCACCACAAAAAATACTTTAATGTATTTTTTGAAGGATAGTGTAAACACAAACTATATTAGACTAGCTCTGGGTCCGAGAGACCAGTCAACAGCAAGGAAATTCTGAGCTACGGATCCTAACCTCAGCAATGTAATGTCTACGCATTTCAGCACATGCCACTGAATATATCTCAGCTGCCTCTCTGCTTTCTGAAACAGAACTCCAGAACAAGACAAAGACAAATTATGAACAGGGAAGGAAATCAGAATCACTGTGACAAAACACAGGACTGTGGAAAAAAACCTCTAAACACGGAAGTTGCTTCCGTTGTTGATTACTTTTAATGATCATCATCTTCGAGTGGTATCTTTTCACATACCCACTACAGTATACTTGACATTTCAGAATCAAAGTGAAATGTCAGTGTTTAATGACATCACCAGAAGGCAGCTAGAAAAATAAGTTAATTTTTTGGTTGATGCCTCAAAATCACTTTATAGAGAACCCATTCATTGACAAGTTATAAAAGTCATTTAGAGCTTTGTATTCAACTATTTCTGACTTTTTACAGTTGTATCCAGTAATAGCAGTAACAGGAAATAAATCAAAATGTTGTTAAATGATTAACAGATGAGTTAGTCAGGGTGAGATGTAGAAAGGGCCAGTTTCTGTTCGAAAAATTGAGTGTCTAAACAAAATCAAAATGCCAGAGGTTACTTAAGTCTATCAATTTACTATGGTTTTTATATATTTTGAAATGCAATCCAAGTAGCTTCCTGCTTTTTCCAGAGTATGGTGGTGGCTGGGCAGCAGGCACCACCATATCAGGACCCCAGCTCAAAAAAATGACAGGCGTGTTCTGACACAAGGGCTGAAGTGAACAGCATACAAAATGTATGAAAATATGCAGTTATATAGAATCCTTACCCTTTACAAATCAGGTTTCAGAGTTAAATGTGTAAGATCTATTATCACATGATCAATTTATAAGAAATCAGACTTGTGATAAGATTACTCTTTGAAGGTTAAGTGAACCTTCACCTAAGCAAGTGATGAAGTGATCTTCTACTCAGAGGCACATATTTATAATGCTTCTCTATGGCTGTATTTCTATGGTCCTTTAAAATTTACTGTTCAACTAAATATACACATTACTTATTTTGCATTACTAGTGCTACTTAAGGCACCCATCACCTCTAGTGTGTTGTATTATACAGGTAAAGGTTGAGTCCCTGCCTTGGAGAGTTTACAATCTAGAGACTTAATCTGGCCAGCACTTGCTAATGGGCATAGATTTCTGTGGAACTATGCTTGAAATTAAGTGTTTGTAGGACCTGGTCCTTACACTGAACATTCCACTTTAGGACCGGATCCTAATCACAGGTATGTGGTGTGCATCACACACCTCTTTAAAAACAATCCAGTATTGCATGTGTGCACTGCTAGTTTTGATATTAGGAATACGTTTAGTGAATGGCTCTCAACACTCTTTAAAAATGCTCAGCTAAGTATAATGGGAAAATGTAAATATACAATTAAATGTATTTGAATATCCATACAAAAAGATTTAATAAAGTTATAACAGATTACAGAAACAAATTACAGAATGTTTTGTTATCTTGAAAATATTTATGCTACAGAACTTTGCAACAGACACAAACCATTACAGTTTTACCTATACCTTAATTCGTACAGAATGCTGTTCAATTCATGTCAAAAGGCAGCTATCCGGTTTACATTACTGAGTGGATTATAGCAGGTTTAGTAGGAGGAAATCTGTTTTTACTGTGAAGAGCTACCTCTTGAAACTGTTTAATCCTCTTTTAAATGCTGTCACTGGCAACTCCAACATATAGTAGTTGAGATTCCCCCGCCCACACACGCACACAAAATCAGTTAATATAAAAGAAGGATTCAGGCTCTAAGAGACTAAGGAAAAGCATAAAAGCAGTTTATTTTAAAAAGTTAACCTAGTTCTTATGGCCAAATAAAGTAATACAAACTTAAAGAAAAACAAATGGACTTTAACCAATAAGAGGTCCCAGGGAGTCTGAACAGATATTTTATCACAGTGACTTAAAAGGTTTGTTATACAACAACAACGACTAAAGATTTCAATTTGGTTTTATTTGTCTCATAGAAATTACATCAGTCTTTAGAAGAACTGGGTTATCTGGAAGCATCTCTCAGTAGGAACAACCAGGTTTCTGTGAAGTTTACAACTTTTGAAAGTTCAGTGCATTGCAGAGCTTTTTTGTACAGTTTTACATTGTTTAACAAAACCATAGTGATCCCACATACAGCATGGGCTTTCCCTCTGTCTGTCTCTCTCTCTATTGAAATATTGCGGAAAGGAAAACAAAAGAAAGGAAGTACATTCATTGGTAAGAGTGACTTGAGGAAAGGGTTGTTTTTTTTTTAAACAATAAAATACAATCATGTAGCTTAAAGTGGTACTCTATTTTTCTTCAGTTTTGAAGAGTCACCGTATTCCATCCATAATTGTGAATTTTCTTACACTTATTTAGTATTATTAAGAAACTGATTTTCAGAGCTTAATTAATATTAACTACTTTCAAAAAGGGCTAACGCGGTCTAATATGCAGTTAGCATATGCAAGTACAGATTTTGAGCTAAAGTAATAACCATTAGAGATAAATGAAAAATTCCCAGTTGTGCACAGCACTTGCGAAATGAACAATTTGTTTGAATTATTATTTTTGTGGCATACTGTGGAATGATGGCTTGAAAAATGTGATTTAGATGATAAGCATGTTTTGAATTATTTATCTTTCTTACAATGCAGCTCAAATGGCCATGATTTTGTTGAAGTTTCAAAAAAACAAAAAATCCCACACACACTTCCCCTCCCCCCCCACCAAATAATGGCCTTATTTTACCCAGTTTTAGCTTCAAATACATCTTTAAGTTACTTTGTTTAAAATATAACAAATTCAAACGTGGTATCACAAATCAATTACTTTTTTAAAAAATACACAGTATCTCTTCTGATTTCCCAACCTACAGAAAAAGAAACTTGAAACTGTAGCCCATATTAATTATTGCTGAAACTCCAATCAACAGCTGCACACATCTGCTATGAATGCCCAGTGATGCTAAGCTTAGATTCCCCTTGACATGCTAGTGTGTCAAACATATCCATATACTTCACCATAGTTGTAGTTAACTACACAGAACACTGCACTTTTAAATCATTAGTGTCAACATATTAAAAACCAAACTTCTTTGCTGAAGAAAATGTTATTCTAAATATACTTTATAGATATTACTCTCCTCAACCTCATCCTCCTCCTCCCCCCCTCCCCCACCCCCACCCCGAGACGGACAAATCATCAGACAGTTCCTATGGAAGGGAGAGCTGATGAGCATTCTTACATGTTGTACCTGTAGCATGACACCCAACACATCACACTGAGATATGTAGTTTAAAAAATTGTCCATACATTTGTGTACAGTAAAGGAATGAAACAGAAACTTTGAAATGATCAGTGGTTCATTGAGAAAACAAATTTCATGAATGGACAGTTTCCTACCTGAAGCCCTCGTCTCCTCAGAATGCTGGACTCATCCATTGCACTGTTTAGCTTCTCTTATTCCTCCCACAACAGTATAGCCATGCTGTACTACCTCAGACTTCAGCACCCTTATTCAGATCCTAGCAGCTGCTAAACACTTACATCACAGTTTATCTGATTGGAGATTGAAAGTCAGCTGACTCTGGTTTAGTTATTCACTCCAGCAACTTCAGAGATCATGAATGCTTGCAGTACTGTGATACAAAGCAGCAAGTGGACTCCAGACACCTAACACATTCATCCAGGCAGGAATAGCTATTAGACAGAGGAAATCCTGTGAGCATTGTTCTATTCAAACAATAACCCTGGCATCCTGTGCTAACGGCAAACCGCTTTGGGCACGGACTTCTAGGTCAAGCACTTTCAGAGGCAACTGTAAGGTCAAAGTGTCTGAGTAAATCAGCAGCGACACCTCAGTACAGGCAGCAGCTGATTACGATGGTGAAAAACTGTGGCACAGCCGGTCAGTCAAGCAGCACGACCAAGTCTGGCTCTCGTCGTTTTGATGGCATCAAAGAAAACAAAATGTAGCATAACACGCAAGCTGCCTTTTAACAACACAGAGGCAGTTTTCCAGTCACCACTGGCATTTTACCTAACAGCTTGAAAGCCAGTTTATTTACATAAATACCTTGGAAGCCTATTCTTAAACCACAAATATAGAAACATTTTAAAGTTTAAATGTAATTCACAGTAATATGAACACCTGATCAAAATGTGGTAAAGTAAAAATGAAATGCATTCATTAGGTGAAATGTTAACCCAGATACAAGAGTATAAACAGTTAAAACATAGGATTCCCTGGCTGGCTCAGTGATATAGCTGACTTCACAGCTAACGAACGGTTGGCATTCTGAAGAAAGGGAATGCCTTGAAAATTCAAAGCAATTTGGGCTGACTTTTTAGAGGTCTATGATTAACATAGACCCCGAAGATAGATATGTTATGTCCCCACCCTTCCCTTTATTCTAAGGCTCTTTATTTACTTAGTGTATTATGATGAATGTGGTATTTTGGTATATGTTTTATTTGGAAAAAATAATAAACATACAACAATAGGATTGTAGTTTCACAGGCTATTTCAGCTTGTTTACCTTGTTCATTCTCATTTAATTTCAATTCAAGGCTGCCAAGAGATGAATATTAAGTTTTCATTATCTGCATAGTTCATTAGTAACACTGTGCTGTAATGCCACTTTATAAGAAATTACCCCTCTTTGCTTTCAAATTGCACATGTTTAAACTGAAGAAGCTGAGTGGGGTCTAATGGTTAAAGAAAAACAACAGGAGACAGCCACTAACCCACCTAGTGACACTGGGCAAGTCACTTGGGCTCCTAGGCCTCAAATCAACCAAACTGGACAAAATGGATGGAAAAAGAAACAATGAAGACAGCTCTGTACTGGAAACCAGATGCTGTGTCTGAGGTGGTCATTCCTGGATAAACAAATGCCAAGAGGAAAAGTAAAGTATTTGACTTTTCTTAACAGTACAGCTGCTACTAAACTAAACATTGATTTTTTTGAAGCTGTCAGACTATTAGCCTTGATATCAATTGATACTAGGTCATTAAAAATCTTAGAGGTTTAAGAACTCAGCCACTCAGTTAAATTGATTACATTTTATGTTCAAAAATGATCTCTGCATACATCTGTAGATTTACATGGGAAAAATCTTGTCAAGAAATACTAAACACACTAGCAAGAGAGAGATCCCCACAAGCACGCCTGTAGATTTTCAATTTGGGATTGATCAGTTGACACAAAATAAATTAGGAAACATCCAGGCATTTTAATTTCCTACTCTTAAAAAAAGAGTTACAGCATTTCCAAAACCAAGAAGCACAATCAAACCCTGAAATGTCAGATTACCAAAAGTCCTACTGTAAAGACAAAATAAATTTGAGAGATTCTGGACACAGATGTGACTGCCAGCTAATATTCAGAGAGGGTACCACCCTTTTTTGGGGGGGGGGGGGGCTGTTTTCTCCTCAGAGCTATGGAAACTTGGTACTTCACAGAAGGTAATTTTAATCCTTTGTCCTCATCCCAGTGAAGTTAACTGCCCTGATTGGCTGGTGTTGGGGAAGTTTTTTATTTCAGAAGTGTCATCCCATGAATGACATCACAGCCCATAGAAATGAAGTTTAGCTGCAGGGATACGCACATCTATAAGGAAGTAGCAGGTACTTCTGCAGATGCCTGGCTCTCGTACATTTTCATTGAAAGATATGATGTACCTAGAAAACTTTTCGGGGGGAATGGGCTGGGGGTGGAGGTGAAAGATACAATTCTTAGCAAAGGATATAAAATTCAAGGTTAGTATTCAGCCATTAACAACGTCTAAGAGGAGGATTATGACAATCACACCATCAAATCTGGTATGAAAAGGTATTGATTTCCTGTCAAAATGCATCACTTTGAAAAGTGGACCACATACATTTTACAGAAATAAAACCCGCTAGAGGCAAAAAAATTTGGGACAAAAATAAAAGGTTGCTGAGAGAATAACACTGAACAGCAATAGCATATCTGAGGAATAAGAAAAGAAAAGTTGCTCCATTTGCCCTACGGCTACATACCTTAACATATCAAAAATGTATGAGAAATGAATGTAAAAGTTATATAGTGGCGGCACTCATGCACAGAGTGCAGAAGGTTCTGACACTGACTTGATTATAAACACCAATTTTCTGAGGCTTGCCATTATGCTGTAAAAGATTCAACTTTGCCAAAACTTCTTAAATTAAGTTGCACTCGGAGTAGTTTTTAAAAATATATTTTTAAAAACAAAAAAAGTTTTCGCATGTCAGATGTTTAAATTACACACCTACTAACTCAAAGACAGCCCTTGTATTCCACCGATGTTTCAAATCATGTATATCTAATGAGCCAGATCCACAGCTGTGTCAGAGTTCCAGTTAAAGGCACCTTGGCATGCTCCCAGTTCCCAGGAATGGTAGCAGCCAATTCAAAACCCAAAAAAAGCAGCACAACAGCTATTCGTTAAAACTTCAGTTTAACCACAGACCCGACTAGATAGCCAGCAATAATGATCTACCAAGTACTAAAAGTAGGTAGACATCTCATTCCTTTCCCCAAGCTTAAAGAGAACTAGGACATAGGTACTACGCAATATAATTTTTAAATAAAGTCCATTAAACTAGAACCTGTGGCTTTTCTGATTTATTCTTTATTTCCTTTATGCCTCTCCTTCCAATTCATTCTGGTACCATTCTCTTCCCAGTTCCATTTTTAATCTCCTTTTCTTGTTTCAGCTTTTATTTCCTTTTTTTTTTTTATTAAAACTTTCAAATTTGTTGACACAAACTGTTCACTCCACATGCTCTCATGCATCTTTTTTTGCTTGCTTTCTCCATCTCCAAAAAGTGAATGGGGAAATGAGTCAAAATAATGAAACTTTCTGAAGTTTCCAGTGAGGACTCTCAAAATGAATCTGAAATGCCAGCTGGGGTTTGTGGGATCCCTTGATAGAGTACAAAACCCTGCAGTTTGTCCCATGGAGTGCACCATATATTTCAGCTGGTAATAAATAAATATAGACGGAGATATAGATATATAGAGAGACAGATATTTATTTAGATATTTATTTATTTAGCTAATCCTAGGTGCACATTTAAACAAATCTTTTTTTTAAGTTTAAGAAACAGAAAATTTCTTAAAACGCAAACTGTTGCACTTGTTTTCCCCACAAAAATGTCATCAACTGGTCTAAAAGACAGGAATGTTAAAGTTAAACGTTTTGTTAGTTGTATCATGACAACAAATGTACAATTTAAGACACAGAAAGTTGTGTCTTGTTTCCCAATGTACAGCTTTATGAGTGAGTGTACTTCTGTTTAACTTCAAAGCCTGTAAGGTATTAAGAATTCTGCATACCCGAAACTCAGATCATTTCACAAGGTTAAAACTGTGATAATAAGTAACCCACTGCTTAACAGCATAGCTCACAAATATCCACAACCTGACAAGAAACCAGAAATGTCAGTTGAATCCAAATCAAATAATACAAGGAGTGTCTATTTCTGGGAACAGACAACTGAAAAGAACTAGGAATAATCTGTACAGAAAGGAATTTCCTGAATGAAATTACAACTTTAATTAAGACAAAATATTGCCTCTCTGTTGCTCAAGATGGAACATTTACATAAGAGTTATGTGAAAGGAAACTAAAGGTTATTCATGTAATAACCTAAATAGGTAGGCAGGCATGTCAAGAAAATAAAGAAGACTGCCTTTCAGTGGAAGATTAAATTTATCCCAGATAGAAAAGCGCAATCACCTTTCCACTGACCATATATATTGTATCAATTCTAAGAATGGCATTTTAATATGCTTATATTGCATTTTAGCATGAATTACAGAGGGGCAAGCAGCATACATTTGCAGCCATGCTATCCTACCATTTAAGCAATTGTTTCCATTCAATCCATAAGCTTTTTTAGATGCTTCATGATGCATGCACTTGGTGTTTGATGCAGCATAGTACATGTAATTTGCATCACAGCTTTTCACAAGATGTTATACTGCTGTCTGGAGGTGTCTAATTATTTCTACCACATTAACCAACAAAAGTATAACTGGTGAAATGACAGGAATCATACTACTGAACAAAATGACATTCCAGAAAAAAAATGATAAAATATAAATTATATAAATAATGTTCTTTGGAACACTAACCATGACATCCTCATATACATATGAAATACAGCAGGCTGTCCCCATAAATACCCTCACATCAATCACAGGAGAAAAAACACTGGATTGGTTGCACATATACACACACACACACACACACCCCACAAAATACAGCATGTCTCATAAAACTGAAAAGTAGAACTTGATTTTTTTTTCCCTGTCAGGAGGAGCAAAAGCGTTAAGAAAAACCAGCAAAATTATTTCTGGAAGATTTTTTCCTCTCAGCTGTATGGACAGAGTATGGCCTGATTAAATATGATGGTCTCAATATTTAGCATAGGTACGTCTCCACAATAACATTGTCTGTTTTTACTTGAAACTGCAAAGAGGTGATGGGAAGTAACATCACTACAGTAGATGATTTAAGAAGCAATTCCACAAACTTAAGCAGTTTATAGTCTAATTAATATTGCTATTCATTGCAGTCCCCATATTACTTTTCTAATTACATCATCTAATCTTCAGTGTTTTGAGAGAAAAGTTAGAAATTACTAAGCCGTCACTTAACTGAAAAAAAATCAAGCTTGACCATAGACACACAAGTTTCTGTAATTAAGAATTTAGACTGCACAGCTGTTTCATATGACTTTATACATAAACACGCTCCATATCCACATGACACTCTATGGTAGCATGTGACAAATTGTATTTATTACATACCCTGGATCAACTCACCTGAACTCTACCCACTAAATTGCCTCTGTCAGTACTATTCTAAGAACCTAAATCTCTCGGCAACATCAAGCCAACATCATTGCATTTTTAAAGTCAATCTGCTAGAGAAGTTTTTTATTTCTTTCTCCTCAGATGTGGGAATTTAAGATTTAGGAAAATCAGTCCGACATCAGTGATTGGTTTAAGGTCAGTAACTTGCAACCCAGGAGGGCTAGAAACTGATATTTTACACTACTGGAAAGGGGAGAGCCCCATCTAGCTTCTAGTGCTGGAAAGCCCTAAGATATTGGCCTTTAAAATTAATGGTATTTTTATGCACAAACATAGCATTTAGGTGATTCAAGAGGAATTTTACATTGCTATATTTTTCTCCTTGTCTTAAGAGATGCAGATAGCTGGACTTAACATAACTAAGACACTTAGTTTTACAACTAGATGGATGCAAAAAGAGAAATGTTTAAAACTAACCATTTCCAAGACAACTTTTCTGTAATAAGGGTTAGAAAGAAGAACCAGGAAAAAAAAGACAGGGTGGTGTGATGTGTTTTATTGAAACTCACTGCAATGCCACTTAGGAGTATCTGAAACTCGTACTGATAAATCCATTACACAGCCACACCCATCACCATTTATTCTCTCGACATATGCACAATGCCTCCCAAAGTAGCCTTCACTCACCCACAGTTCACACAGACATATCTTATGCAGCACACCAGACCTAAACCATGCAGCAGGGACACTGATCCAACCCATCTCCATTCACTGCCCACTTCCCTTACTTCAGTCCCATCAGTACAATGTTGGGAGGGTGCTCTCAATGTTAAACTCAGTTTCAAAAATTAAATACAGATGTCTTGCAAAAGGCGTCAAGGGAACGCAGGTAGTTTGAGCAGCTAAATAAGGGAACACTAGGGCTTTTAGTAGTCGAGATAGTGTGGAGGTGGCTTTAATATTTTGGTACTCAGGAAATCTGGCACAAAGGATGGATATGTCACCTCTTTCCTGCCTCCCTTTGAGCACGGGCATAGGAGACTAACATTTCAGGGTGGGGTAGGTACTGAATTTACTTGTCCCCCCTTCCAGCAACTCTTGACAGCAGCTACCCCACTACACCCAACCCAAATATCAGCCACAATTGCTAGCAAAGACAAGAATGTTTCCTCGAAATGGTCACCAGTCAAAGCATTAGTGCTCTCATTAGGTTGACTGGGCAGTTCACACAGCTCACAACTATTGTTTCAGGTGGTGTGCAAATATTAGGGAGGTTGTGGAATCGCTGTCATTGAAGGTTTGTAAAAACAGGTTCCTTTAGACAAACATCTGTCAGGAATGGTCTAGCTATTACGTAGTCCTGCCTTGAGTGCAGGGGACTGAACTAGATGACCGTCCTACACGTCTATGATTCTAGGCTTATTGCTTCTTTGTATTTTTGGGTCACATTTTGAAGGTTCCCTTTGCTATCGTAAGGGTTAGAAACTGTTTTTATCTTTTTTAAATGAAAGCTTAGATTCTGGAGCACAAATACACAGAAATTTAAAAAAATAAGCCCTAACTATAAGGCACTTTTGTGACCCAGTAATTCGGTTTGATTTCAGAACCCATCTCCCCCAACTGGCTTCCCTTCTCCATTGCATCAAGTTTAATTTTATTAGGTCTGAGGTCTGAGCATGTTAAAAAATCCAGATGTTTGTAATGAAAACCTCAGTGTAAGACTATCTATACAAGGTAAAATGAAACATTGATTAGAGCATGAATGGCACTGAAATAGGGCAAAACCACTTTGTATTTTAAATCTGAAATCCCAAGCCTGAGTCAAGTTTAAGTCTACCTAGAGGCTTTAACTTCAATGAATTTTGTCTTCTTAGCCAAAGGCCTTTATTCTGATCTTATTGAGTGAATACAAACATCCTAGTATTTGCAGCAGAGCATCTATGCAGTTTATAAAGTGCATAATACTGTTGAGAACCTTCAAAGATATGGAGGCTCAGTTTGGCTAAGAATGCAAATGTACATTGTTGAACTTTCAGCTATCCAAATGCTCTACTAGCCCAACAGCTCTCCCTGTACCAATTTAAATGTTTTTTAAATATTTTGGGTGTTTTCCAACATTTTCAAACATATTGATTTCAGTTACAACACAGAACACAAATTGTACAGTGCTCACTTTATATTATTTTATTACAAATATTTGCACTGTAAAAAAAAAGATAAAAGAAATAGTAATTTTTCAATTCACCTCCCACAAGTCCACTCTGTTGTTCTTCTTGTTTAGCCAATCGCTAAGACAAATAAGTTTGTTTACATTTATGGGAGATATTGCTGCCTGCTACCGAAAAGGCATTTGCTTAGCATTGTTGTAGCCAGCATTGCAAGGTATTTACGTGCCAGAGATGCTAAACATTCGTCAGCCCCTTCAGGCTTTGACTTGTTTGCTCTAAAGGTTTACATTGTTTTGTTTTTTTGAGAGCGATTACGTTAAAAAAAAAATTCTATGTTGCTAAATTGCACTTTCACAATAAAGAGATTGCACTACAGTACCTGTTTGGGGTGAACTGAAAAATACTATTTATTTAGTTGATTTTTTTTACAGCGCAAATATTTGTAATAAAAAATAATATAATATGAGCACGGTACACTTTGTATTCTGTGTTGTAACTGAAATCAATATATTTTAAAATGTAGAAAAACATCCAAAAATATTTATAATAAATTTCAATTGGTATTCTATTAACAGTGCGATTAATCATGATTTTTTAATCTCACAATTGCAATTATTATTTAAATAGTTTGAGAGCCCTAATAAATGCTCATTCATTTCTATATTGAACAGTGGCATTTGGGGGTGGGATTAGAGATTCAGGGTATAACTACTTTTATTTAATACAGTACTTGTTTATAGTAGTATTCCACTACGTGTTAGGCACATTCCAGATGAACAAGAAGGAACCGCTTCTGTCTTAAGGATCTCAGTCTAATGATGGGCAGACAAGGAGACAATGTAGTGGGAATGGGAAGATTTTTTTTTTCCCAAGAAAAAAAAAAGAGAGTAAGCATTACAACTGGGCTCACATTGTTCTTGTTAGGGCTGGGGACACACATCTACCCAGAGGTTCCTGCATCTGGTGTAGTTTGAGATCTTTTAGGAACCATGCTGTACATCAGAATCTCACCAATGACCTAACAGAATATTATGACTATCTTTCAGCCTCTACAATTTATAGACAATTGACAGTCTCTTTTGCCTATAATGGATCCTTAGAGATCACACTAGAATTGTTCTATAAATGACCAGCAACAGGAACAACATATATGGGACTGAGGTTAAATTACCTATGGTGATAATTGAGCTTCAGTTCTTAACATCATAGAGAATCATCATAGAAGCATCATAGAGAAACAATGAACTCCTATTTAATGGCTAGGTGGCTTTCCTCTGCCACAGCACTCAAAAAGTTCCAAGCAGATAAACTGTATTAGTACAAGATAATGAATCTGGAATGCATTTGCCTGGAAACAGAGTCTAATGTATCTCACAGCAAGGAATTTTGTTCTAAGTTTGCAGTTATGAGTTTTAAAAAAAAATCTCTAGTCTTTATGGTTGTCAGGACAACCTTCAAACTGTGAACCTAGTCTGAACTGATGAAGTTATGCCTGCCTAACTCTTCAGACAGACAAACAGTAGCTCCGAGAGGTGTGAACTTTCCCTATTTATCTAAATGGAGTGTTAACTTTAAATTTCTAATAATTTTTAGAAAGTGAGTATGATCCAAACATGCGAGAAAGGAGGATATCATGAAAAATGCACAATACATGTGAGCAGAATCTCATTTTGGCATCTTTATGTGATGTCTTAATGTGGGTGGAGCTTGTTATTTTACCAACTGCTAATTCAATCCCTATTCTTTAGTTATACAGTTCTCTCATTGAGATCGCCCAAAGGATACAGATGCACAGAATGTGAGGACAAAATATCATATCCATAAAACATGTTGAATTTATGCTGTATGCAGATTATAATCCACTGAGATCTTAGGTTTTCATATATGGAATACTGGGTTCATTTGCTGATTGTTCATTGCTTGTGGACTAGCAGACTGTTTACTTGAGACCAAATTAGGTCACTTAAACGTTCCACTCATCCCATTGTGAGGGCAGCACAGATGTCATAGGTCAAGATTAAGGTGCATCGGTACATTAATATTAACCTCATCTGCCTGCTACAGCATTCTAAAATTCAGTGGTTTCAGTTCCAAAGGAAGTTTACACCCATCATGTTTTGCTGAGTTTCATATCTGATAAAGGAACTCCATATGAACTTTTCTTCATTTCATGTTAAAATTGTTCAAAACTGCTGACTCTTCCAAAGTTCCAAACCAAAGACACAAATCTAATCCCAGAATCCTTATGGAAGAAAGGGTCCACTAGAAACTCTCACCAGATGTTGAACCTGGGTCAAATTTCAGGTGTAAAACAAAAAACAAAACCAGGTAAATTTAATCCAATTTATTTGGGTGACATGGGTGGGGTGGTGAGATATTAATGAAAGTTTCATCCAGCTACTGCCTGTGATATTTTTGGCTCCAGCCTGTTAGGGTCTTTCTTATTTTCAAGAGAAAAGACACTGTACCTAAGGGCAAAATATGGACTACTGCTTAGCAGAGTATTGCTTATTATAAAGCACTCTCTCACTGGGACCCAATTAAAGTTGCTGATGAAAATAGTCTCAAAACCACATGAGAAGTCTTAGTAGCAGGTGAAACAATTTGCAAGAGCCCACACTTTGTTGAATACATATACAAGTTTTTCCAATGCTGTCATTTATCTGAAATCTGTAGAAATTAGAAAACAATGAGACAATTAAATCCTAAAACTACTGGCAAAGCCATATCCAACATGAGGTGGAGGGAACTGCATTTCATTTTATCAGCTGTCCCAGGTAAGCGCAGAAAACATTAATGTTCATATACAGATAGACACAAAACACACATCTATTATTTAAACAAAACCCCGATTGCAATGCCATCTACTGAGGAATTCCCAAAAGACTTTCTCCAAAGAAACCCTTCAAGTTGTTAGGTTTTCTGATAAAGCACTTTAACTAAGGAAGTAAGTCAATGGTGGATTTTGGACAAATTTTTATCACATACCATGTGATAAACGATAAGTATTACCAGTTTTCTCTCTTTTAATGATTTATTTACTCTTCTAGACCACATCTTGTACATACAGTACATACACAAGGCCGTTATAGGTGATTTGTACATTATCTTCAGAAAACAAGCAAATAAATTCTCAGATTCTAGACTGTTATAAAGTCAGTATTGTCCTGTTTGAAATTCTTAGCTCATCCATTTATATTAATTAATCTTAATGGTATCATTAACATACAATGTGGTTTGCAGCAACTAATTGTATTTTGTTAGACTTGAGCACTAACAATTATGGATTCTATTACCACTTAATAAGGCATAGTAAACAAATCTCCACACAATTCCGGATATTGTAATGAATACACATTTCACCATTTAAAATGTGAAAGATACAATATATTGAGCAGATATCATTAACTGGTAAGAGTCTTCGGATATAAATATTTTCCCAAACATAATTTGATAAACTTTAAATGTAGAATATTCTCTTCTTGCTCCTTTGACTTCAACCAGTTGTACTGCAGTGAATATGTAACTCCTGAATGTTATATCTAGTGGTATACGCCACTTTTAAAGTGATGTGAATTAAACTCATCTCTTTACCTTAACAATTAGGAGAACAATCAATTGTTTGTTGTATGGTCAAAAAACAGTTCCTAATTCATCCAATTCTCTCCTGTTCAACACATCTTGGATCTCAAGGTTTAATTGTTAAGGGGCTATTATATACAAGAGACCCTCTCACTGCTAACTCAAAATTTCTCTCAAGCATCAAATCCTGTCAACCAGGAAGCGGTGATATATTTCCATAATCTTCTGTATAATTCATTAAGAGATTTTTTATGTATACAAAACATTAGTAAAATATTCTTGCCACACAATTTCTTAAAATTAAGTCTCATACATATTGAAATTCTTAACATAGGTATGTACTTTTCCTTTCTCTCTTTTTAAATTATACATGGAATGTGCATGAGAGAGAGAGAGAGAGAAAAAAAACAAATTTTAAAACTGCAGCAGCCAATTAGAAACACTATTTCTGTCTTAACCTTAGAAAATCCCAAATATATCCATAGTGCATTGCGATACAAAACTTCTCCCTCCTCTCTTGTAACCCCACTTCTCTGTTCCCTTTCCCTATATTCCTGCTTACAGCCAACACACACCTTGCTGAAATCTTTTCAGTACCTCTTGGAGCTCCGATTCCTCTTTTCCCCCTACAAGCCCTACATAGCCTATTTTTCCCCCACAAGCCTCCAGGCTCTGCATTGTAGCAAAGATCCTTCTGAAAGAGACTTGAGACAGTCAAATAAGTTGGTTCTTCACCAGCTAGTAGCCTCACTTCTGGACAACAGGAGCACTGCTCCACACTGGGTGGGCATCAGCATGCTTCTCACACCGTTGGCCCAGAAACAAGAGGACAGGACTGCAATGTCCTGCCAGTGCAACCTTCAGGCACACAGAGAATCCCTTTCAGTATTAAAAATCTAACCAAAGCCAACCAATTAGATTAGACAGATTATGAACATCCAAACACCTTTTATTATTTACATATGTTTAAACTATGTTGAGAGTTTGCTAACCAAGTTTGCTAACTTTCATTGAATTGGCAGAATGCTACTTAATTTGCATTCATTTTTACCATCACTTTAATTATCATTAGCGTAACTATTACGTACTCTTCAAAGAGTTGGTCAATTAGCCAAGATATTTAGTTGTATATCCAAGAGAGGTTACTAGTAAGTCATTCCAACAACATGGTACAATAGATTGTTTTGCTATTTTCAGCAACCAAATGCCATTCAGAATATACAGCATCTGGAAGAAATTCAAGTTTAATATTCCCTTTAGAAACACTGTTATTTTTGCTCTTCTAGAACTGATAAATCTTTAAAGACTTTCTTTATATAGGTGGTAGATTCTTCAAATAAAATTATGCTCTACTTATACTGTCCAGGTACAGAGATTACTGTGGGACAGCAACACCAATCTACAAAATATAACAAAGACCAGAGGAATAGCAGTTGCCTTTTCTGGAAGGGAGGGGAAAAAAGGCTTTTCTATTTAAATGACTTTCCAGGCTAGACCATCTTAACATTCTTGGAAATGAATTTCTCTCTCATATAAAGGCATGTGTTTACAAAGTGTGACTTGGTAATAATTTAATGAGTATAACAAAAGTAACCATTCAACAAGGGTCCAGAGATCACAAATACACAATACATTTACTTTTGAGACACATTTGGCTCTTGTGCCACCTCCTGGACAAAATACTTCTTGCACCAGCTCATTTTAGAGAGAGACCGAGAAAAAGTGAATGTGTGCTATTTGTTTATTTATGAAGTTTTAACGGGTTTACAAATTATTAATATGCAAATACCAGAAACAATAATATAAAAACTAAGCTTAATTATTGTAATGATTGTTTAGAGAATCATTATGCAGTAATATAATCATCAAATCTCTATTTAAGACAGTGGTCTATATCACAAGGTATAGTTACAGGTAATTACAATACATTGATGACAGTAAACACTCAAGCAATTTAATATTTCTCTTTCCATCAAAAGTAGTGCTGCTTACTGTGGCAAAATGTAGCATATACGAGTTCACCGTACTGATCACACCATGATTCACAGAGTCAGTAAGCCTGTTTCCGGCTTCAGAACACAACAGTTAACCCCACTGTTCCCAGTGTATATTATGCAGTAGCATTAGAGAGGGAAAGTCTTTCCAAATCTTCACAGGTGATACTTCTTCACTAAAGCATGACATATGATTTCTCCACCAGCTATTTCAACATGAACTGTAAATTGTTATTTATGCTCAAAGTTATACTTTACAAAATTCTGCTAACCTACCAGCCTCAATATTATCCTACCACAATGATTTCTAAAGAATGAAAATACACACTGCAAAAGAGTTTTGTTAACTTAAAATTCAAAACTTTTCAGTTTCATCAAGTTAATCTTTTCTCTTCTTATGAGAAAGGATAAAAAGCAGCACCTGACTAGGGTTTATTATACCAGCATTTTCTAAACACCACCTCAATTAAATACACTTTCAGTTTTCTCCTTTCCAGGATAAATGATCCAAGCCTTTATAAATTCTCATGGTATGCAAGATTATTCACACTCTAACAACTATCATTATTCCTTCTCTAGATCTTTAGGAAATGGTCTCTATTATGTGAATTCAACAGAACAGAATAAATAGATCAGTATTCCAAGTGCAACCATTAACATAGGAAGAAAAAAGAAAAGGAGTACTTGTGGCACCTTAGAGACTAACCAGTTTATTTGAGCATGAGCTTTCGTGAGCTACAGCTCACTTCATCGGATGCATAGCATATTGTGGAAACTGCAGAAGACATTATATACACACAGAGACCATGAAACAAAACTTCCTCCCACCCCACTGTCCTGCTCCTAACAGCTTATCTAAAGTGATCATCAAGGGAGGGCCATTTCCAGCACAAATCCAGGTTCTCACCCTTCCCCCCGCCCCCCCCCCCCCCCCACAGACACACATACAAACTCACTCTCCTGCTGGTAATAGCCCATCCCTCTTTGAAACCTCTCTTTATAATGCGCATGATAATCAAGGTGGGTCATTTCCAGCACTAATCCAGGTTTTCTCACCACCGCCACCCCCCCCCCACACACACACACCCCCCTCCAAAAACCACACACACAAACTCACTCTCCTGCTGGCAATAGCTCATCTTACAATGTGCACAGCAATAATCCAAGTTTAACCAGAACGTCTTGGGGGGGGGGGGGGGTTGTAGGAAAAAAACAAGGGGAGATAGCCACTCCCAGTCTCTATTCAAGCCCAAATTAATAGTATCCAATTTGCAAATGAATTCCAATTCAGCAGTTTCTCGCTGGACTCTGGATTTGAAGTTTTTTTGCTTTAAGATAGCGACCCTCATGTCTGTGATTGCGTGACCAGAGAGATTGAAGTGTTCTCCGACTGGTTTATGAATGTTATAATTCTTAACATCTGATTTGTGTCCATTTATTCTTTTACGTAGAGACTGTCCAGTTTGACCAATGTACATGGCAGAGGGGCATTGCTGGCACATGATGGCATATATCACATTGGTGGATGTGCAGGTGAACGAGCCTCTGATAGTGTGGCTGATGTTGTTAGGCCCTGCGATGGTGTCCCCTGAATAGATATGTGGGCACAGTTGGCAACGGGCTTTGTTGCAAGGATAGGTTCCTGGGTTAGTGGTTCTGTTGTGTGGTATGTGGTTGTTGGTGAGTATTCGCTTCAGGTTGGGGGGCTGTCTGTAGGCAAGGACTGGCCTTTCTCCCAAGATTTGTGAGAGTGTTGGGTCATCCTTCAGGATAGGTTGTAGATCCTTAATAATGCGTTCGAGGGGTTTTAGTTGGGGGTTCATTCTCAACCCAATGAAGCTAACAATGTACTTACATATAAACAATGCATTCCTCCCTCTGCCGCTTCTACTGCAAAATTTAAACACTTTCCAGTGAGTGCTCCTTCCTCTTCATGGCATATACCAAATGCAATTTTCCTCCACCAGAGCTGGGTTTGAGGGTTTTAAATATTCTCATCAATTTGGTGATCGTTCACCTTGCCAATCTCTGGCTGTACAGTTATCAACAGATTTATACCACTGATAGACATAACCACTACAGTAAAAAATGAAAGTAGTAAGTAAAGGAAACACTGATTTTCCTGTTGGTCATTTATTTCATTTTTTCCAGTATTTGGTACATTAAAATTCAATTGTTCTTTTATGATGAAGCTAGTTTTCCATGATGAGCATACCCACAAGGCAGCACTTACTTTTGTAAATGCTATGTGTGAACAAAAGTGGTCCCATGCAAGGAATGTTTCCTGATTAAACTCTTCTCTGTCATGCTTGCCCTGAATGAGTGAGCTCAAGTCCAACAAACTTTTGCTTTTTCTTTTTTAAAGAAATCCTGTGGGTATGCACACTGAAGTGATATTTACCTGCTTTCAAATAGCATCACCTTTGGTGGTTTGGAATCTCATGATTTAATTCTTTTCTAATGGCTACCAGCTTTCACAAATTTTGACCCTAGCATCTAAAACACTGTATGGCTGTTCAGACAAGTGTAAATTATTCCCAAACTGTTCTACCCATTATAAAGACTTCAAAGATGGTTTGGAGTTTAATTGACTGTGTACTGCCCACACCATGTAATTGCAAATATGCAGGGAGAACAAAAGGTTAACTCTATTCATGAAAGAATAGAAGTTAACTAATTTACCACTGATTACTGTATCTTTTACTCAAGTGGCACCAGGTCAAGTAGAGCACTAATATGTTTCTTTTCTCTTCTTTAATCTCCAATTGTTCCACAATAGGATAAGAGAATTCCTAAGAACGAATTCTGTGGCCTTCAAGTAAATGTTGCAGAACAGCCTAGGTTGTACTGAAAATAAGGTTTAATCAAATGGGAATGAGAAGTCTCTATATAAGGATATGGAGTACTTGTGGCACCTTAGAGACTAACAAAATTTATTTGAGCATAAGTTTTTGTGAGCTACCGCTCACTTCATCGGATGCATACAGTGGAAAATACAGTGGGAAGATTTTATATACACAGAGAACATGAAACAATGGGTGTTACCATACACACTGTAAGGAGAGTGATCAGGTAAGGTGAGCTATTACCAGCAGGAGAGAAAAAAAACCTTTTGTAGTGATGATCAAGGTGGGCCATTTCCAGCAGTTGACAAGAACGTGTGAGGAACAGTAAGGGGGGGGGGGGATAAACATAGGGAAATAGTTTTACTTTTTGTAATGACCCATCCACTCTCCATCTCTATTCAACCCTAAGTTAATTGGAAATGGCCCACCTTGATTATCACTACAAAAGGTTCCCCCCCCACCCGCTCTCCTTCTGGTAATAGCTCACCTTAAGTGATCACTCTCCTTACAATGTGTATGGTAACACCCATTGTTTCATGTTCTCTATGTATATAAATCGCCCCACTGTATTTTCCACTGAATGCATCCAATGAAGTGAGCTGTAGCTCACAAAAGCTTATGCTCAAATAAATTTGTTAGTCTCTAAGGTGCCACAAATACTCCTTTTCTTTTTGTGGATACAGACTAACACGGCTGTTACTCTGAAACTTGTCATTATGCAAAGCACTGAATTTAGCCATATGGAGTGGAAATCCATCAACTTCATGAAAAAACTCATAGAGATACAGACAGACATCATCTTCCTTTCCAAATGCAAACAGATGGACATCATACCAAAAGGACTGAAGGTAAAAAATCCATTACAATCGACATACCACACACACTATGCTGACAGCTTGTGCCACACACACTCAAAGAAACTGTGGAACCACCTGATCAACATCCTCTACAGCAAACAGGGAAAGATTAAGAATGAGCTCTCAAAACTGGATACTCTCATAAAAAACAACCTTCCACACAACATTTTTATGGCTAACTTAGAACAACACTTCCTCAGCTCTTGTCCCCTAATGCCCCTACTCTACTTGCACTACACTGATGACATCTTCATCATCTGGACCCATGGAAAAGAAGCCCTTGAGGAATTCCACCAGGATTTCAACAATTTCCATCTCACCATCAACCTCAGCCTGGTCCAGTCCACACAAGAGATCCACTTCCTGGACACTACAATGCTAATAAGCCATGGTCACATAAACACCACCCCATACCAGAAACCTACTGACCGCTATACTTACCTACATGCCTCCAGCTTTCATCCAGACCACACCACACGATCCATTGTCTACAGCCTCGCTCTATAATACAACAGCATTTGCTCCAACCCCTCAGACAGAGACAAACACCTACAAGCTCTCTATCAAGCATTCTTACAACTACAATACCCACCTGTTGAAGTGAAGAAACAGACTGACAGAGCCAGCAGAGTACCCAGAAATTACCTACTACAGGACAGGCCCAACAAAGAAAATAACAGAACGCCACTAGCCATCACCTTCCGCCCCCAACTAAAACCTCTCCAGAGCATCATCAAGGATCTACAACCTATCCTGAAGGACGACCCACCTTTTTGCGGATACGACTAACACGGCTGCTACTCTGAAACCTATATAAGGATATGTACACCAGGATGGGGGAGTAGTGATTAGGAAAAAACATGTGAAAATTGTCAAAAGATGAATTGGTAATACAGTTGTTCTAAGACCACCAGTCCAACATAAAAGCATAATGACCTGATGAGTAACATGGTAACTATGCTTGTCCCATAACGTCCAAAAGCAGTTATCAATATCCAGGGGGAAATCTTGAGAAAAATCATAAGACAGACATAATTTTTGGCCTATGCTCATGTTTGTAATATCCTCTCTCTCTCTGCACAAGGGAGAGAGAAGTTGATGTTCCCATCTGTTTCTGGAGAATATTTATGTATTTTACAATAAGATCTGATTTAATGAGAAAGCAGCAGTACAAGGCTTGAACGGAAAGCATTTGCAGAGACATGCAGAGGCATATAGAGCAAAACAGATCAAAGTCAACCCACCCAGCGTTCAGATTGTAACCTAATAATAAGGAAGTATATATATTTTTAAGCCTACAACATGAGGGAAATCCTAGATAGTCAATAGGGCATCAACAACCCATTGTCTTCCACAGGAGTAGGCTCTGATTATCATGGGAAGGTTTCTAATGAAAGACTGAAGAACTATCGCAAAAGGACTTTTTTGTGGCCCTCTGCATAGTTGGAAAGGTTGTGAGATAATGCCATTAGCAAGAATGGAAGCTACTGAGTGACACACAAAGGTTCCTCTAGATTAAATAAAGTTTTGTCCCAGTGAAAATTTGAACAGCGAGCCAGTTGGGCCATTCAACAGTATTTAAGGCTCTTCATCTTGAAAAGTTATGGCCATCATAAAAGTACTGGGGAGTCATGGCTGAGGGATGAGAGTTACTGTTTCAAGTTGTCAGCTTCCATCCTTCCTTTAATAAACCCTAAACCAATCACTATTCAGGAAGGAGAGCACTGTAGTGATAACTGGACCTGTTAGGCTCACAACCAGGGTAGGCCTAACTGCGGGAAAGTACATAGAAGTTAATAAAATGTCATGATAACCTATACTACGTTGATGGGAAAATATGTAAAAGGAAGACAGAAAAATTGAATGAGTCTAAAACAAGATACTGATATAACTCAAGAACTATGTTAAGATTATGCCTGGTAAACAAGAGACATGTACAACTGCAAATTAAGGGACCAAAATTGCTGTGTTGCAAATGAGGCCTAATTGGTGACCAAAATAATGAGGGGATGGGTTCTTCCACCCAAATTCGCACAAGAAAAAGCTGCCTGACAACAACTGGTGGTTGGGTAGGTGGAGAAGGAGTGACAGTCAACGCCAGTGACAGAAGGTGCAGCTTCTATCTTTGCTGCTCTTTTCTCTTTCTTTGTATGTGTTTATCTTGTTTTGTGTTTTAGGAAGTGGGATTGGACTTCAACAACAACAGCTTCAACCTATTTCAATTAATTTCTTCTCTTTTTCCCCAAAAGGATGAGTTATTACCATCTTTAATACCATCTAAAAGACTGTCAAATGAGGGGTTGAGGGGTCTTATAAAAAACTTTCCAGCTAAAGGAAAAGGGAACAGTGGATATTACTACAAGTAAAGCCTTTCTTAATAGTTCCTGTTAACACCTTTAAGACTTTGGGCCCATATGTGCCAACCAAATTAATATAATAGTACCATTTTGTGATGCAAGCAGTTTTAGCTGCACTCTTATATATAGTATTTATTCACATTTATTTTGAAGCACCAGCAATATGTTCAGCATAATACAGAAAGTAGATGGCCCCTTCCCTCAAGAAACCTACAGTCAAAACAAAACAGGGAGGAGACAGGATGCATCAGTAAGATGTTTTCATTTTTGTTTATCCATGTGGATTAGGACCCCAGATTGGAGAATTTTTGTGGTAACCAATTGTAGCAGAACATGTCAGCATGAAATATGAATTCCATTGCTCTCCAAAGACTCGGTGCATTTCTGATGTCTAGGATTGTAATGCAAGTCTACAGATATTAACTTTCTCCTTTTAATTTTCCATTGTGACAATTATTTGCAGGTAACATCCTGAAGAAAATACTCTAGCAGTTTGGAACAGTAGACCATTGTTTCCAATTCATTATAGGACTATCTAAATAATTAATTTCTTGGTGATAATCTGTAGCTTCATTATTAAAATTTAGATTGATACAGCAGCACTTTCCCTCTCAGGCAATTCAACATTTGCTCTTCTCCGCTTTCATGACCTGGGTATAATAAGCAGGCATATAGCATTAAATTCTCTGTTCCACTGAAGCTCTGCTTGGCCCTAGAAGGGGGGAAAGGAATATGGATGCACACCCCATGTATAAGGTTAAAAAGTCATCAATAACCAGTCCCTTGTCGTGGATATTATACATACATATTTGGGTGGGATTTTTCAAAGCACCTATGCAATTTAGAAGCACAGTCCTACTGAATTTCAATACCAAATCTGACTTCCTATAGAATTGGTGCTCTCATACTTATTTGAACTAGATAGTGCCAGCTAAGAGACATCCAGGATATGGGCAGTGAACAGGTGGATTTGGAGATGCCCTTTTACTAGCTTCTTGATCAGCTTACCGAAAAATTATTGTAGGCTGTTAATACTTAAAAGCATCAAATCTTGGACTTTTTGATGTCATGTAGAAAACTCAAATAGGAATCTGAAATTGAAAGGAGTTTTCTTTTTTCTTTATTCTGGCACTCAGAAGAGTATAACAGTTGAGATTCTCCTCCCCCACCCCCAAGGTTAAATAAGAATGTATCAAATAAAATAAAGAGAAAAATGTGAGTGTTTGAATATTTAAATATCTTTTAGGCCAAAATTTAGTGAATAGATTAAGCCCTTGTAAGATGTTTACTGTGAAATATAGAATGCAATATAGTTATTGTCTTGTGTTATTTTGCCAGCTACACATTGTATGCTGTAAACATCTGAATTAGGTTTGCTGTACCTCCAAATTCCAGGGTTGTAGGAGACGTGTTCTAACACCACCTGTACTTTATTTAAAAGAAAAAAGAAAAAAAAACCCACCACCACATATTTTCTTCCTTCCTTCAATAAAAATGTTACTGTTCAATAAAAAAATTCCATTAACATCCCCTTAAAAGAAACATAACTTAAGGAGGAGGTGGCATACAAAAAAGACCATAGTCACAAATAAGAAGTAGCACAGAAGTTTAACACAGGGATAGAGAGAGGGCCAAAATATAGAAGTGCATTTGCTACAGTTATTTGGTATTTTTAATATTTCAGAGCAAATATTTCCCAACTTGACAAGTTTGTCGTAGCCTGACTGTATTTAAAATCAACTCATGGACAGAATCATAGGACTGGAAGAGAGCTCAAGAGGTCATCTAGTCCAGTCCCCTGCACTCACGGCAGGACTAAGTAGTATCTAGACCATCCCTGACAGGTTTGTCTAACCTGCTCTTAAAATCTCCAATGACAGAGATTCCACAACCTCCCTAGGCACCAGTGTTTAACTACCCTGACAGGAAGATTTTCCTAATGTCCAACTAAACTGCCCTTGCTGCAATTTAGGCCCATTGCTTCTTATCCTATCCTCAGAGGTTAAGAATAATAATTTTTCTCCCTCCTCCTTGTAACCACCTTTTATGTACTTGAAAACGTATGTTCTCCCTCAGTCTTCTCTTCTCCAGACTAAACAAACCCAATTTTTTCAATCTTCCCTCAGAGGTCATGTTTTCTCGATCTTTAATCATTTTTGTTGCTCTTCTCTGGACTTTCTCCAATTGTCCACATCTTTCCTGAAAGGTAGCGCGTAGAACTAGGCACAATACTCCAGTTGAGGCGTAATCAGTGCAGAATAGAGTGGAAAAATTATTTCTCATGTCTTGGTTACAACACTGTTGCTAATACATACCAGTATAATGTTTGCTTTTTGTGCAACAGTGTTATGCTGTTGACTCATATTTAGCTTTTGATCCACTATAACCCCAGATCCCTTTCTGCAGTACTCTTTCCAAGGCAGTCATTTCCCATTTTGTATGTGTGCAACCAGGGCTGGATTTAAGGGTGACTGCACCAGGCTTAGGGTGTTGTTTTTGTTGTTAGCAACAAAAGGGAAAATAGAGTGTTTGAAATAAAATGTTTCAGGTATTCCGTATGTGGGTTCATTTTTCATTAACCTCTTAGAATGTTCTGGAACTTTGTAGAATCTCATGGAACCTTCCAGACTTTGAGAACTACATTTTCCTCGAACCTCCTAGCATGTTGTCAGCCAGGCCTTCACAGGTGTTTAAGAGGCAGGGTGTCACTAGTCAGTGAGATAAAAACAAACTGAAGTGAAGTGAGAGCCCAGCTGCGATATTGTGAACCTTGTTTTATTGTGTAATTCTGAAATTGTGTTTTAACAGTTGAAGAGTGTAAGTAGCAACTAATAAAGGACATATTTAATTTTTAATCTATTGAACCCCTATCTATGCAACAATATAAAAGAAACACAGTTACTTCTTTTGCCATGCCTAACCTGTAACGTTTAATGACTTTGCTTAATGTTTAATGATATGTAATGTCTAAGACCGTGGAACTTAGACTTTAGCTCTCCCTACTGTTTTTCCCCATAAAATATAAAAGATGCCCCCAAACAAACCTTCAGGAGCTCAGTATAGGAAGCGAAAAGCTCACCGGCAATCTAGTTTGCAGCAAGGGGCAAATCTGATGGAAAAATATTTGGAACAGAACAACCGACTGGGCTGTAGGCAGCAGTGGTTGTCCCAGTGCAGAAGAAATTGAGGAGCGAAACATAAATAATGGAAGGTCTTTTACTAAGGAATTAGCAGATTTACCTGAAGATAAGGAAGGGAGATGTGAGGAAAGTGATGGAGAATCATCCAGTTTTCCTGGTGGCGTAAAGGAGAGTGATGATAAAGAGGAAAGTGGCTCACATGAAAAGGAGAGTAATAACAAAGAAAAATCTGATTTACATGAAAAGGAGAGAAACAATAAAGAAGGATCAGCCTCGCATCATGACTTCTACTACTTTGATGAGAAGCTGCCTTGATTTTCTTGTGGCCTACATAGACAATGGATTTGAAGATGCCATCACTGTTGCCAAAGAAATGGCAAAAAACTTAGGAGTTCAGCCTGTCTTCAAGGAAACTCTTATTCATTGGAAGAAGAGACAGTTTGTTTATGAGGACAGAAATGAGGGGATGGGAAGCTCAGAAGAAAAATTCAAGAGGGAGTGGTTTTTTTTTTGCTCATTGACACTGATCGATTGTCCATTGAAGAACAGTTCAGACAAATGAAGAATCATGAAAAGTCCTGAGGGTTTGTGTGACCTTAGTAAGTTGTCGACAGACAGAAAAACACTCTTGAGCAACTGTACAGACCTTCACTGGACGCTGACACATAGGGAATATTTGGACATAAATGATAAAGACCTCTATCGAATTGAACAACATCCGTCACATTTTGCCACATAGGAAGCATGCTACACTCCAAGTTCTCCAGTTCACTCATGATGCAGAGCTGAAGGACACATGTATGGACAGCTTTGAGGAGTCTGCTCTTGCTGCTGGTCACAGTCATGAGTGGTGAGCACAGCTTTTTGAAACTCAGGCCATTAAAACATATCTTTCATTGACTATAGCCAATGAGAGACTGACATAGCTCAATATTTTCTTGCTTGAAAATGCCACTGGCCAGTCTTTGGATCTCTCTGATGCCGTGCTTGAGTTCACAAGGGCAAAAGCAAGAAAAGCAACCTTTTGAACTAAATGACTAGAGATAGATTTAGTCATAATAGGTGGGGGAGTAGCACTGTATGTAAGGGAGCAGTATGACTGCTCAGAGCTCCGGTACGAAACTGCAGAAAAACCCGAGTGTCTCTGGATTAAGTTTAGAAGTGTGAGCAACAAGAGTGATGTAGTGGTGGGAGTCTGCTATAGACCACCAGACTAGCGGGATGAGGTAGATGAGGCTTTCTTCCGGCAACTCGCAGAAGCTACTAGATTGCACGCCCTGGTTCTCATGGGTGACTTTAATTTTCCTGATATCTGCTGGGAGAGCAATACAGCGGTGCATAGGCAATCCAGGAAGTTTTTGGAAAATGTAGGGGACAATTTCCTGGTGCAAGTGCTAGAGGAGCCAACTAGGGGGGGAGCTTTTCTTGACCTGCTGCTCACAAACCGGGAAGAATTAGTGGGGGAAGCAAAAGTGGATGAGAATCAGGGAGGCAGTGACCATGAGTTGGTTGAGTTCAGGATCCTGACACAGGGAAGAAAGGTAAGCAGCAGGATATGGACCCTGGACTTCAGGAAAGCAGACTTCAACTCCCTCAGGGAACGGATGGGTAGGATCCCCTGGGGGACTAACATGAAGGGGAAAGGAGTCCAGGAGAGCTGGCTGTATTTCAAGGAATCCTTGTTGAGGTTAAAAGGGACAAACCATCCCGATGTGTCGAAAGAATAGTAAATATGGCAGGCGACCAGCTTGGCTTAACAGTGAAATCCTAGCGGATCTTAAACATAAAAAAAGCTTACAAGAAGTGGAAGGTTGGACATATGACCAGGGAAGAGTATAAAAATATTGCTCGGGCATGTAGGAATGAAATCAGGAGGGCCAAATCGCACCTGGAGCTGCAGCTAGCAAGAGATGTCAAGAGTAACAAGAAGGGTTTCTTCAGGTAGACTCCCTCCTCAGGCCCTACGCTACCAGCACTCCCAGCTACCTTCGAGATACCACTGACTTCCTGAGGAAACTACAATCCATCGGTGATCTTCCTGATAACACCATCCTGGCCACAATGGATGTAGAAGCCCTCTACACCAACATTCCACACAAAGATGGACTACAAGCCGTCAAGAACACTATCCCCGATAATGTCACGGCTAACCTGGTGGTTGAACTTTGTGACTTTGTCCTTACCCATAACTATTTTACATTTGGGGACAATGTATACCTTCAGATCAGCGGCACTGCTATGGGTACCCGCATGGCCCCACAGTATGCCAACATTTTTATGGCTGATTTAGAACAACGCTTCCTCAGCTCTCGTCCCCTAACGCCCCTACTTTACTTGCGCTATATTGATGACATCTTCATCATCTGGACCCATGGAAAAGAAGCCCTTGAGGAATTCCACCAGGATTTCAACAATTTCCATCCCACCATCAACCTCAGCCTGGTCCAGTCCACACAAGAGATCCACTTCCTGGACACTACAGTGCTAATAAACGATGGTCACATCAACACCACCCTATACCGGAAACCTACTGACCGCTATTCCTACCTACATGCCTCCAGCTTTCACCCTGACCACACCACACGATCCATTGTCTACAGACAAGCTCTGCGATACAACCGCATTTGCTCCAACCCCTCAGACAGAGACAAACACCTACAAGATCTCTATCAGGCCTAACAAAGAAAATAACAGAACGCCACTAGCCATCACCTTCAGCCCCCAACTAAAACCCCTCCAACGCATTATTAAGGATCTACAACCTATCCTGAAGGATGACCCAACACTCTCACAAATCTTGGGAGACAGGCCAGTCCTTGCCTACAGACAGCCCCCCAAACTGAAGCGAATACTCACCAACAACCACATACCACACAACAGAACCACTCACCCAGGAACCTATCCTTGCAACAAAGCCCGTTGCCAACTGTGCCCACATATCTATTCAGGGGACACCATCACAGGGCCTAATAACATCAGCCACACTATCAGAGGCTCGTTCACCTGCACATCCACCAATGTGATATATGCCATCATGTGCCAGCAATGCCCCTCTGCCATGTACATTGGTCAAACTGGACAGTCTCTACGTAAAAGAATAAATGGACACAAATCAGATGTCAAGAATTATAACATTCATAAACCAGTCGGAGAACACTTCAATCTCTCTGGTCACGCAATCAGAGACATGAAGGTCGCTATCTTACAACAAAAAAACTTCAAATCCAGAGTCCAGCGAGAATCTGCTGAATTGGAATTCATTTGCAAATTGGATACTATTAATTTAGGCTTAAATAGAGACTGGGAGTGGCTAAGTTATTATGCAAGGTAGCCTATTTCCCCTTGTTTTTTCCTACCCGCCCCCCCGACGTTCTGGTTAAACTTGGATTTATGCTGGAAGTGGCCCACCTTGATTGTCATGCACATTGTAGGGAGAGTGGTCACTTTGGATGAGCTATTGCCAGCAGGAGAGTGAGTTTGTGTGTGTATGGGGGTGGGGGAGTGAGAAAACCTGGATTTGTGCTGGAAATGGCCCAACTTGATGATCACTTTAGATAAGCTATTACCAGCAGGAGAGTGGGGTGGGAGGAGGTATTGTTTCATGGTGTCTGTGTATATAATGTCTTCTGCAATTTCCACAGTATGCATCCGATGAAGTGAGCTGTAGCTCACGAAAGCTCATGCTCAAATAAATTGGTTAGTCTCTGAGGTGCCACAAGTACTCCTTTTCTTTTTTCAGGTATGTTGGCAACAAGAAGAAAGCCAAGGAAAGTGTGGGCCCCTTACTGAATGAGGGAGGCAACCTAGCGACAGAGGATGTGGAAAAAGCTAATGTACTCTATGCTTTTTTTGCCTCTGTCTTCACTAACAAGGTCAGCTCCCAGACTGCTGCACTGGGCATCACAGCATGGGGAGTAGATGGCCAGCCCTCTGTGGAGAAGGAGGTGGTTAGGGACTATTTAGAAAAGCTGGACGTGCACAAGTCCATGGGGCCGGATGCGTTGCATCCGAGAGTGCTAAAGGAATTGGCAACTGTGATTGCAGAGCCATTGGCCATTATCTTTGAAAACTCGTAGCGATCGGGGAAAGTCCCGGATGACTGGAAAAAGGCTAATGTAGTGCCAATCTTTAAAAAAAGGAAGAAGGAGGATCCTGGGAACTACAGGCCAGTCAGCCTCACCTCAGTCCCCGGAAAAATCATGAAGCAGGTCCTCAAGGAATCAATCCTGAAGCACTTACATGAGAGGAAAGTGATCAGGAACAGTCAGCATGGATTCACCAAGGGAAGGTCATGCCTGACTAATCTAATCGCCTTCTATGATGAGATTACTGGTTCTGAGGATGAAGGGAAAGCAGTGGATGTATTGTTTCTTGACTTTAGCAAAGCTTTTGACATGGTCTCCCACAGTATTCTTGTCAGCAAGTTAAAGAAGTATGGGCTGGATGAATGCACTATAAGGTGGGTAGAAAGATAGCTAGATTGTCGGGCTCAACGGGCAGTGATCAATGGCTCCATGTCTAGTTGGCAGCCGATGTCAAGTGGAATGCCCCAGGGGTAGGTCCTGGGGCCGGTTTTGTTCAATATCTTCATAAATGATCTGGAGGATGGTGTGGATTGCACTCTCAGCAAATTTGCAGATGATACTCAACTAGGAGGAGTGGTAGATACGCTGGAGGGCAGGGATAGGATACAGAGGGACCTAGACAAATTGGAGGATTGGGCCAAAAGAAATCTGAGGAGGTTCAATAAGGATAAGTGCAGGGTCCTGCACTTAGGACGGAAGAACCCAATGCACAGCTACAGACTAGGGACCGAATGGCTAGGCAGCAGTTCTGCGGAAAAGGACCTAGGGGTGACAGTGGACAAGAAGCTGGATATGAGTCAGCAGCGTGCCCTTGTTGCCAAGAAGGCCAATGGCATTTTGGGATGTATAAGTAGGGGCATAGCGAGCAGATCGAGGGACGTGATCGTCCCCCTCTATTTGACATTGGTGAGGCCTCATCTGGAGTACTGTGTCCAGTTTTGGGCCCCACACTACAAGAAGGATGTGGATAAATTGGAGAGAGTCCAGCGAAGGGCAACAAAAATGATTAGGGGTCTGGAACACATGACTTATGAGGAGAGGCTGAGGGATCTGGGATTGTTTAGTCTGCAGAAGAGAAGAATGAGGGGGGATTTGATAGCTGCTTTCAACTACCTGAGAAGTGGTTCCAGAGAGGATGGTTCTAGACTATTCTCAATGGTAGAAGAGGACAGGACAAGGAGTAATGGTCTCAAGTTGCAGTGGGGGAGGTTTAGGTTGGATATTAGGAAAAAAATTTTCACTAGGAGGGTGGTGAAACACTGGAATGCGTTACCTAGGGAGGTGGTGGAATCTCCTTCCTTAGAAGTTTTTAAGGTCAGGCTTGACAAAGCCCTGGCTGGGATGATTTAATCGGGGATTGGTCCTGCTTTGAGCAGGGGGTTGGACTAGATGACCTCCTGAGGTCCCTTCCAACCCTGATATTCTATGATTCTATGAATATTCTGAGGCTGTCACCTACTGTAACACTATTTAATATTGGTCCACCGAATATTGGTATACGGTTCATTTTCTTGATGATAGTACTTTTCAATTATTCTTAAGTTTCTATAAACTTTGAGGCAACACATTTTTTTTATTTGATTATGTATGGCATAAATAAATACAGGTTTACAGAGCCTAGAGTGCAAATGTATCATCCTCTATGACAGAGATAAATCATGCATGCAAATCGTGCATCCAAGTCGTGAAATAGGCTACAAATGGAATAAAAAATAATGTATTCAAAAGTTTAACAAATGGAGGTGGGGGGCCAAAGATGCTCCTCAACCTGGGGCACCATTTAGTCTAGTGCCGGCCCTGCGTGCAACTGATCGTTCTTTTCTAAATGCAGTATTTTGCATTTGTCCTTATTGAATTTCATCCTATTTACTTCAGATCATTTCTCCAGTTTGTCCAGATCATTTTGAATTTTAATCCTATCCTCCAAAGCACTTGCAATCCCTCCCAGTTTGGTATCATCCACAAACTTTATAAGCGTACTCTCTATGCCATTCTCTAAACCATTGATAAAGATATTAAAAAGAACCAGATCCAGAACTGATCCCTGCGGGACCCCATTTGATATCCCCTTCCAGCTTGACCGTGAACCACTGATAACTACTCCCCAGGAACCATTTTCCAACCAGTTATGCACCCAGCTTATGGTAGCTCCATCTAGGTTGTATTTCCCTAATTTGTTTATGAGACGGTCATGCGAGACAGTATCAAAAGCCTTACCAAAATCAAGATATTCCACATCTACCACTTCCCCTCTCCCCCCATCCATAAAGCTTTCCTTGACAGGGTAACAAGCCATCAGGTAGGTTTGACACAGTGCCAAATCCATGCTGACTGTTACCTATTACCTTATTATCTTTTAGGTGTTTGCAAATTGACTGCTTAATTATTTTCTCCATTATCTTTCCAGATGTGAGACCAAGGAAGAGGCATTTAGATTCAAATTACAGTTGGAGTCCAAGTCAAGCCCATGGTTCAGATTCAGTGGCACTGAAATCTCACTAACTGTTCTTGGGAGATTTTGAACCAAATGGCAGATTAGTTGTTCAGGAGATTTCTACCTTACCTTATCCAGTCTCTCAAAAAAGCTCTTTATAGACTTTTTATCTGTACTTAAAGTGGAAAGGAGATCCCTACTCGCTCTAGATCCAACCCAGAACCTAAGCTACAGAAGCAAGTTCACATTCATGGACTGATCCTAAAACAAACACTAGATTTGAAGTTATCTTGATCTAGGATACTGATTTTCATTCATGTTTCATTTTAAGGTTTGCTCTCTTTTTTAATAAAAAGAAAAATTGAAGGTATTTTATTGAAAGCATAATTTTTAATTTGAAATTAGTAACAAAGTTAGTGTACTGAATCTCTAGGAAACATTAAATACTTATAATATACTATGGTGAAAATAGAAAAGTTGTATTAGCTTATGCTCTAAAACCATACTGCTTAAAAATCTATTTGAATGAAAATCTTTAAAATGGATGATTTTATAGGCATTCCTTTTGAATTGCATGTTTTACATGTACACATTTGATACTGTTATTCACACATCTACCCAATTAGTATTTCCAATTAAATGACTTTAGTTGTTTGTAATCATGTGCTATCTAAGCCATAATTTTGCCACTTCTCAGGCGACAAATGGATGACTTACATCTGGGAATAAAATTCAAAAGGGGTATTGGTGTGCTGTTTCAACACATGCAATTACTGGTAGTTACATTCTAATCAGCATAATTAGTTTTGAAACAGCTCTCACAATAACTGTCAACATTTATGTCAATTTAGCAGCAGTTGATGGCACATTTAACAAAGACTTGCTTATTCATTTTCAATATTATTCTATATAAAAGAGTAAGTAGTAAAGCCTCTTCACTGGTATTGAGCATTTCTTACTTAGCTTAGCAGTAGGGATTGCTGTTTCCTTTCAGCAGTTGATCCTTCACAAACCATTGGTTCAAAGAATTACCACCCTCTTGCTTTGGTAGGTACATCCTTACAGAATAATTTGCAGTGATTACGAGAAATTGCAATAAAAAGCAGGTAAATTGCAGTGTAGATATTAGTAGATTTAATACCCTAACGGTTTTGGAGATTGACAAGTTTAACTTTACTACGTTTTTTAAAAAAAATTTAAAAAATAAGGCGGGGGAAAAGAGGAGGACTAATGCCCCTCTGCTCCCCAGTGAAACAAACCTATTCATACCATGATTTAACACTACTGCAAGCTCTTTTACTGGAAAAAGTACTGGCTACTGACAATGACCTATTTTATCTCTGTTGTAAGCTTCAGAGAGCTAGATAAGACACTACCTACAATTGCCCATAGGCTTCAAAATACATTCCTCAGAAAAACCACCAAAAGTCCGCTACACCAATGTACAAAGTTTGCTGCCAGATAAACTGGCTAATCTTTTAACTTCCCTGAAAAAATAACAAACAAAGCGATACCTATTCCCGGGCCTTTATTACATTGCTCATTTTATACTGTCTTGTAAACAGTCATCTTCCAAAAGAGACTCAGGGAAAGCCAACTTTTGCTCTGCACTGCTCACAAAACCAAAGCCATACCAGCCTTGATGCAAACATCCACATAGTAAAGAGACCTTTTAAATGCTAGTTCATGAACAAACTGAATACCCGGGGATAAATGATTTGGCAATAGATTAAAGCATAAAAAAGTACTTAATCACCTCCTTACTTGGCTCAAATTTATAGATTTATATTTATAATGAAGCATATGCAACTATTACTTTATTTCTTTTCTGAATTTCATTAGATAAAACAGCATCATATGAACTAAAATATATTTGAGGCAATGAATGAGGGAAGTTACAGATTTTAATCTTTACCAAATGTGGGTGTGCTTAGAAATGGTAGAAACTAGCACACCAAGAACATCCAGAGAGATGCTGAAATATATAAAGGACAGAGGCAAATTAATTGTCAAAGGTCAATTGATACTCTTGTAGACTTCCTTTTTGCCTCTGCCATTATCAAAAGGAAGATGCTTTTTGGAATTCATGGAAAATCAGCTTGTGCAGAAATAGAGAATTCCCAACTAGAATGTTGGTACTAAAATAAAAAGTTTAATTGCTCTTCAACAGTTTATGATGTTGAAAGATAAACTTCTTGAAGGATATTGCATAAGAACATCAAAGATCCATAGTCCAAGAAAACTTTAAGGATCTGGGTCACTAAAACACAACTTATTTCATGACACATGGCAGTAATACTGGTACATAATGAACAACTCCAGATAAGGAGAACCTAGATCCAAGTAAAGGCTTTTCATGTGCTTCTTGTAATCAAAAGATTATAACTTCACACTGCAGCCTCATATTGCTTCAGGCAGGATGACTTGCCCTTGAAAAGAGATGAAATACTTCCATACTAATTACAAAAACGTAATAAAATTTATTTCAAGCATAAAAGCATAAGGTTGCTAGCAGGCTACCTAAAAAAATGTTCCCTTACTAAATAAAACTGCCTTGTTCCCATATAAGGCCAAATTCCTTCATTGGATACATCCACAGACATCAATAGGCATTACGAACACATGCACAAGAAGAGAACTGAGCCTTAAGAAATGGAAATATTTGTACCCCTTTGCTACAGGCTGCTCAAGGTTTCTACTACCATGTTGCCACCACCACCACCACCACCTTTTTTCAGGAGTCTTACTGCAAAATTGGCACAGCCCTGATTGAGCTGTCCCTGTTGGACATTCATCAAGCTGCTGTGTTGGTATCAGTCTGCTTGTAAGCTCCCCTTGGTAGGGTCCAGCCACAGTTTCTGGCTCCCGCCCCTCCAACGTACTTCTTGGACACAGACACGGTGTGATACCCCTTCTAGAAGTGGGGCCCTGCGGCCCAAATGCCCGAGGCCCCAAACTCAATACTGAACCCACAAAACAGTGGCTGAAGTGTACCCTCCACCCTTGCAGGCACTCTGGTTTATAGTTTAACCCTTCAGCGACACGTGATAGTTGAAGCAAATGAACAAAGACTTTGCAAAAGGGGTTTCTAAAAATAACCACTCTTTAGACAGTATGAGAAGAAAGATAGATAGAAAGATAGATAGAAAGATAGATAGAAAGATAGATAGAAAGATAGATAGAAAGATAGATAGAAAGATAGATCAATCTTCATGTAATTCGCTGCCTCACCACTCTTGATGATCATCTCTCCTGAGCTGGAAGAAGGCTGGGAAGCAAAGTCAGGGCACTCAGCCTCAGAAGCCCACCAGGAAGGCTCTTGTCAGTTTCACTTTCCATTTGTAGGAATACCAACATTTTTCAGCAAAACTAAATTTTTCCTGTGGTATTTGTGAAAAGGATTTTTTCACTGGAAAATCATTCCAGTGAAAGATTCTCACCAAATTCTATTCATAATATCAAAACAGAATTCATAAGCTGTACATAGACAGATCCCCCAAACTGTCACACTGGTCATTGTGACAACTGACAAAGCTGCTTTTAGAGAAGCTCTGTGTTTGTGGCCACATTACATTAGCTTTGCTATATGGCAGCTCTCGATGCCTAGCTGAATTTAAAATAATCCCTGCCATCGGTACAATCTGTTTGCATCTGCCATACATAATGCATCCTGTTTATGTAGCTATGATAAACAAGGTTATAGTCAGGCACAAATTTTAAAAATGAGGGTGGGTAGACAGAAAGGTAGAAGTGTGTGGCTATAAGAAAAAGAAAGTGCAGTAAAAGCCGACTGGTGATAAAGTCAATGTTTATACAGACTTAAAAGGAAGTGTGACTGACTGAACTTCCTGTGAAGTTGTATTTCTTTAGAATACTGTTTCATGATCATTTAAACATAGCAATGTGTTAATAAAAATTATTTCTAGCCCATGATTGCATTGGTTTTAAGTATTGTATTAAAAGCAAAACATTGCTAACACAATTGTAAGTCACATATTGACATTTGCAAGAGTGTCAAAAAATGCAAAAATGGAACTTCAAATGTTTTACTCAGCTGCACAAATGTGGGTGAATTAACATTGCTTTTGGAATCTTAATTTCTGCAATTCCTGACTTTTATATATTATTTTACTGTTCAGCTTTAACACTGCATTAAACACTCCCACTCACTCAATTCCTAGGTGTTTAAAAACAAGAAAAAAAATCTGGAAGTAGCTTAAAAGCTGCTTGTCTGCACGATATTTGATTGCAGAGCTTAGAACCTCTGATAGATTCTGTGTACAAGAGCAAGCGTCACTAGTTCCCAGTACATATCCTTGAACTGAAGAGCATGCACTAATTAGCAGTGAACACATGACTGAACATTTTCCACCAGGAGGAATCACTATGCAGCTTTCAAATTTACTCTGCACGAACTGTATTTTTCCCCCCTTTCCGTAAGTCAGAAACTGTTAAAGAGACCTTTACTCATGAATGTGAAAACACGTGGTCATAAAGGAAACTGATTTGCAATTTTAATTATACTGGAAACCAGTGGTGTCTACCAGAGTACTATAAATAATACATTATATGGGGCAACTAGAGGTGAAGGCAAACATAAGCCATGAAATCATTATCTTCACCCACTTAAAAAGAAAAGTGGGTATCTTCCCAGTCACTGAAATTTAACAGCTCCTGCCCAATAGCATTAACCACATGCCTCAGTTTTTAGTGACATAGAATAAGGGCTCCATGATTCTAACTTCCTATATTTGAGTGTCAGTAGAATTAACATGTCTATTTAGCAATGTGACAGGCAGAGACAAATTTCTTTGGAATGAAGTTCAATTTCTTAATGAATAAACATTGCTAAACAAGCACTATCTCTACCCACATATGGGTCTGTAAACTGGCAGTTTCCATCTTGCTGCAAACAAACTACTAAAAAATGAACAGGAGTACTTGTGGCACCTTAGAGACTAACAAATTTATTAGAGTCGCTAAGGTGCCACAAGTACTCCTGTTCTTTTTGCGGATACAGACTAACATGGCTGCTACTCTGAAACAAACTACTGACTCATCATAAGATATCAAAAAGTCTACTTCCTAAAGTGATTATTAATAAAATGAGTAATTCAAAAGTGTAACACAAAGCTCCATTTTAAGCCTTCACTTCGCACCATACTGCTTCTGGGTTCCTTCTTTGGTCTCATCTACCCCAACCTCTAGCTTCCTCTGAGACAGCTATTTCCACTTCTTATACTAAATGTGGAGTCTAATAAGCCATACGTGCGCCAAAGAATCAGGAGTAATTAACCTGCAGTTCTCTGAGGTTTCCAATACTTTAAAAAGGTGGGGCAGTAAGATTATCCTACCACCCGGTTACAGGCTACTATAATCTATTGCCCCGTCACCACTCTGTAATGGAGCTGAGCAAATAATGGATTTTTCAGTTTGGGAGCTCAACCAGAAAGACAGAAAGAAAACAAGAATTAAAAAAATTATTTTGAAGTTGATGAAACGATTTAAGTCAACTAAGTTTAAGGTTTTCACCTGTTTTGAATCTGCTGAAACAGTTCATTCCAAACAATTTTTTTGAGCTTTTCATTTTGATTCAGCTATTTTGGGAGGTTTTCACACTTGTATTTTTTATTTTTAATTGGCCTAATGTAAAACTGAAATGAAACACTAACTCTTTAAAAAAATATAACAAAGCTATTTATCAAATTCAACAAATCGTTTCAGGCCCCCCAAAATGCATTTTTTTAATTAAAAACAATTAGTTGGAAAAGAAATGTTGCACAGCTCTACTATGAAACACTGCAACAACAAAAATCAACTGACTGCATCAAGCAAACACTCTACTACCATTTCTTTATTATTTATTTAAGTAATTCATCAATCTTCATATACCTGGCCCCACCCTATCAAATAGACCAAATGCTAAGCATCACCATAAGGTCATTATGGAAATCAATAAGTTCAATTTTTATTAGTCTTCCTTTTACAGCTGTAATCAACAAAACCCTTCCTGTCCATAAAATGAGAAATCACTCTACTAGTATGCTATAAGGCTCGGTGCTAAAGAATGTAGCTGACTGGCTCACAGAAGATCTCCAGATTTAAGAAAGAGGCTTTAAGAAGGCTGTTGCCTCACTTCTTTCATCTTTCACAGTGGCTCCCCAAAAAAGTTCTCACTGCGAACTGTGATCCAGCAATGAGAGAAATTGGGACTCTTCCGTCTTTCTCCCTCATTCCAATCCCCTTCTTCCTTCCAATTACTGGATCTGAGAAATGTGGGCATTAAAATAACATCCAATAAGGCAGTAAGAATTTGTCTTCTTTGCATTCTGAGGCTTGATTGAAAAGGAACAAAGCAGAAAAATAACTGTAGAATAATGGGGGAGTGGGGGAAATATCATTAAAAGCCCAGCACTATACCCATCTCACCTATGGTGCTTGAGGAGAATATTCTAGAATTTATTCTTTTAGAAGGCATTACTGTAGCTATCCCTACAGAGATTGGGGTTCAACTGTGCTAGATGTTGTGCAAGCACATTAGAGAGAGTCTGTACATATAGTACCCATTTTGGCTCCCTTTTCTATCATTATCCCTGTTAATGTCCTAATCTGAATCAGGCAGGTCACAAACAAAAAATCCTGTAGCTATTAAATTAACATTTTCCATCCTACCTCTATGTTGCTCCTACGCAAATTTCCAGGCTTTGAATTAACTCTCTTTTAGTACAGTGATCGGTGGGAAAAAAAGTTGGCATTTGCCAACAGTCAGCACTGTTAACTTATGTTTCAGTCATTTCTTGTTCTAAGCATAGGAAGAAATTGCAGTTTTGCAAATAGCAACTTTGTGGTAGTTACTGACAGTTATTCAGTGCAGACTACTTTAAGCTCTGTGGTACCTTGATTACTGCGTACCATCTTTAACAACATTTTGCTTTTGAGATTTAGAGTTCTCAGAAGGCAGCACTGGCTGGTAGTGAGAGCACAGAAGAAACTCAAGAAAACTTTGTTCTAGGCTCAGCTTTGCCAATGACTTTCTGGGAAGCTTTAGACAAGAATATCTCTGTGCCTCAGTTTCCCTCTCTTCTCTGAAGGTAATATTTCCCTACTTCATAAGGGTGTTGTGAGGTTTAATTCACTACCATCAGTAAAGCACATGAAGATCTACGCATGGAAGGTGCCAAGGAATAACATCTTTGTACTTATCTTTTATTGCCACTATTAGCATCACTATGGTTATGCTAGAGAGAGAGCTTCAGAAGCTCAGAAATTTAATTTCTGATGTGTATTTTCTCTTGTTGTTTCTCTGCATTAGGATGAATTTTTAGTGGAAAATACAGGTGGGCTGATAAAATTATATTGGTTGTTAGATTTAACAGAGCATAAGAACCGCCAGATAAGAAAGTCCCTAGATGCTTTTCTACTGTTTTGAATCAACTTGAACTCCCTCTCTTCAAAAACTACATACTTCTCATGGAATTAGCTCTAAAAAAGGATAAATACCATTGACATTTTTGACAGAACTCGGTTTATAATTGTTTGAAAATCATATCTTATGCATGGGGCATATGTGATTTTCTTTTCTTTTTCTCTTTTTGGAACACTTCACAAAATGCAATATACACCAGCACAAAGCAGCACATTGCACACTGAAACCCAAAGCAGGCAAGTTAAGATGTATCAGTCAGGAAAAGCCAGACTTAACCTTGACTGCTCCAGACCCTCCATACAGCCTGGCCAGTTATCCCTCCCCGTACCTTTACTTAAAAGCACGATCAATGAATTGCACGTTCAGTTCATACTTTACACACTGCAGAACAGTGCTCGTGAGTGCAGAATCCTATGGAAAGCATGAACTATGATTCAACAGGTGCCCATCAGAAAGGTTAGGCCATTCTAGTGCCTTCTTTCAAGATCGACCATTTCAACACAAATAGTTATATTAATGCAACAATTCAGCTGAGACTGTGTGTGAAAACAAGTAAGGCCATTCAAAGTTACAGCTCCCATCACAAAAGTAATTCAGCCACTCCGCACATATTTAGTAGCATCATGTATAGTAACACACAATTATTATTGTGCGCTAATTCACAATTATGTGAAAGGCCTGAGTTATTGGGGGTTTTTGAGACAACAAAATGTGGCTTATTGACTTTTGTGCACATAAAATCTCAACCATAATATTGCATAGGACTTTTGCATACAAAATAGTCTTCTGTTTTGAAAATGTAACTCACCAAACTAGCAGTAAGTGAAGGAGCCGATTGCCCAAGTGCTTGGCTACGCATACGAACAAGATTGGAGGTTTCTGCAGGTTGCCACAACTGCTGTGCAATAGTACTGGGAAGCAGGTACCTGCCTGACAATGTAAAGAAAGATCATGTTACACACTAGATGTGACAGAGGAGGAAGCCCAATTCACATAGTTTACTATAAAGGGTAAACTCTTATCTAGAATTTTAGTTTCTCAGATAGGCATTCTAAATGTTAGGTTCTTTCACAAAATCCCTGGTGAGGCAGGATTCCATTGAAGTGGAGATCTTTTACCACTTATTCATTAGTCATCTGGGAAGTACACCCTTTAGCAGGTAACTTTTCCTTACGGCATATTCCCTGCACTAAATGTCCTGATAACTGGAACTGTCCCAGAAACACTACAAATGCAGTAGCTGACACAAACATCCAGAATAGTGGGATTGAGGGGAGGAAAAAAAAACAAAACAAAAACACTAAACAAAAACAACCCACTGTTAGGCAAAAAGGTTTTTTTCCCCAAGAATTAGACAAGCATAGACAATACTGAAGGGGGTTTATTTTCAGTACTGAGAAGACTGACAAGCAGCTTTTTAAAATATGGTGCCATTGTGGCTTGTTATATACTTTTTTTATTAATTTATTTGCATTTATGTGTACATACAGAGACAGATATTGTTACAAATTAAGAGAGAACCCTAAACAAAGATAAAAATAGGAACAGTACATACGTATAGAGGTTATTTTACTGCATTAAGCATTTATGGCTACCTTGCAGGGGAAGGAGGCGGAGCGGGGGCAGGGATGAGTGCTTACAGATATTTGTTGGGCTGTGAAGGGACGGTTTATTTTGTTCTAAGATTTGAGTTACTGGGCGAGCATTGACAATATAAGCTTATTAATTGTTTACATTTGTTGGCGTCCTTGCTTTTTAGCAGTTTTTGGTTTTTTTGCTGGCTGAATTTTAACTCCTTCCTGACAATTCCCTCCTTTCGACAAATTGAACTTTTAAGTGAGATAAAGTTAATACTTTAAATACTTTGATATATATGATTTGTTTTAGGGTTGCCCAAGGAAGGTGGGAGGGAGAGGGGAATTGGGGGAAGGGTGTAAAGGTAGGAAACATAGTAAGATTTTTAAGCGTGTGTTTAAAGTACCCACATATGACAACAGAGGTTAGCAACACAAATATTGAAGCAGTGGCAACTGTTATTTGGACAATTGTTTACCAGGAGATGGGGCTGTAGGATGCATTACGAGTAAAATTTTTAGTTGGGTGATGGTTTGATTGGAGAGCTGGACTTGAATGCGACCTTTGGTGACGTGGTTATGAACGGTGGTAAATGCAGACACCGCAGCCGGGACGACTTTGAGAAGTAGCTCCTTGGCCAGTGTATTGTATTGAACCGGTGTATTGTCCAGGTATAGACTGTTGTATTATTGAGGAGCTACTGTTATTCCAGTGAATACACGGCTGGGGAAGTGCACATCACCTAGGGTAAATGAGTCAGTAATTTGCAGGCACATGGAAGCGTGTGCCTGCCACTGTAACGGTCCGTACATGTAATAAGATGCAGCGGTGATGAAACACCACTGAGTAGAGGGTACTTGAACAGCAACTTCATCATCCGCAAGAGGAAGGACATGCACAACAACAGAAGGGGACAAGGTTAAAGGGCGAAGGGTAGAACTGGAGTACACGATGTAATTGTCTGTTTTTGTGCAACAGATTGAAGTTATTAGTGTAGCATTGTTAGGGGATGGTGTCAGGTATTTAGACAGCTTTATTTTTACACTATATTAGCAGCCACAGATTTAATAGACTTAAAAGGAAAGAAGAAGGAAACACATGAGTAGGAATGACAGAAGGCTACACAAGAAGGAAATTGAAGGAGGAGGGACAGTCTGGAGGAAGTAGAGAGGCTACTTTTAGTTGTGTAGAAATGCCTGCAATGTGGGCAAGGATGGGGGAGGAAAGGGTATAAGAAGGGGGAAACCCCAGGCATATATCTAACATGTTTTTTTGCAACGATAAACAGATCACGAGCCAGCATCTCACAAGTACGACCTTTAGCTTGTGACTTGGCTGGGTTGACCATAGCATTTGAGGTTTTTTAAATGATTTTGTAAAAAAAAAAAAAAAAAATTATGGGAACATTAATTGCAGTTAAACCATAAGATAACCCAGTATTAGTATGCTTGAGGGTTTGGGTGGTTTGGCCTTTGACCCAAAAATTGCATGACCTTGCATTCCGAAATTGGGGGTCCTATATGTGTGTTTACACATCCCCTGAAGCTAAATACCCAGTTACAGTCCAGATCCGGTGAAATGCAGGGAGGGAGCCAAAGACTGCTCCCGGACTGTGGTAGTCGGATTGAGATCTTGGAGCCTCGATGTTTTTGGAGGCGAGCTATAGCCACAATAGGACCCAGGTGGTTCGGTCTGGGGGTAAGCCAAGTGTCTGGTTTCTTTACCCATTTGCCACTGTTTTTTGTAGGGAGTTACACATTCTGGCCAGCTTTGAAACAGGTATTTTGTGTAACATATACCAAGGGCAGGTCCCAGGAGGCTGCATTAGGTATGTTTGCCAGGAGGATTAACATGGGGAGTCACATTTGTTACCTAAAAGGATACAATATAAACAAAATGAATGTATTTATACATTTTAATTTTGGTTTTATGCCCCATGTTGGAATTTTTTGCACTTTTACAGAGGTATTTGTATGGGCTAATACCATGTGCAGGCCAGAGTATTTTGACTGAAGTATCCTGGGATTGTATGTTTTACCATGACTTTTTTTTTTTTGGTACATTTGCCCAAGAGGGGGCCTTTGGAGAGTCCTGGGCTTAAGAGGGTGCACTTTAACAAGGAACCAGTATGCCTTGCTGAAATAAAGAGTGAATAATGTTACCTATTGCATTTACGTCCTTGGGTTTGAGAGGGTATTGCTTGGTAGGTGGAGGGAGTTGACTGGTAACTTGGGCAAAGATGAGCAGGCATCAAACTGCAAGACAGCTTATTTTTTTGCCTAAACAGAGGGGAACCTGGAACATAATTCTTGAAAAGGGTTAGAGGTGTCCCAAGTGAAAGCCACAGATTAGGCAGTTGCAACAGAAGAGAGAAGTTTATTATTACAGAGAGGGATGGCATGAGTACGCATAAGTTTTATTAGTAAATAACTAAGCATTTATGGCTACCTTGTGGGGGAAGGAGGTGGGGCGGGGGGGGATAGGGATGAGTGCTTACAGATATCCGGTGGGCTGTGAAGGGAGGGTTTATTCTGTTCTAAGATCTGAGTTACTGGGCGGGCATTGACCATATAAAGCTTATTAATTGTTTACAGTTGTCAGTGTCCTTGCTTCTTAGCAGTTCCTTTTCTGCTGGCTGAATTTTAACTCCTTCCTGACACCACTAAGTTCAAGGTTAAAAAACAAACAAACAGTGCTCTATTTGTACAAATGCTACATTCCAAACCCTGCACTCCACATTTTTATATTCTTTTATCCAAGGGTGACTATTGACCATGTCCTCTACAGGTTTCAGACATCAACCAAAACAATTCAAATGACATTGCCAAACACAGTGACTTACATGTGTTACCTTGAAAATCTTATGTATTGAAGACAAGCTTCTCTCTCTGTCATTAGAGGTCTCTGTTCAGAAAACCTTAATACCTACTGATCTCTGAAAATCATATAAGATGTGCAATTAAGAAAATTGCAACCAGCCATTGGTATCTTGCCTATTTTTCTTAGGACCAAAACGAGCTGCCACAACAGAAGACTGCAAATGGAAAGTGCCAAGAAGACAGTTGTGCATTACTAGTCCTGAAATCTTCCTCAATGCTTTAGAAAAGCAACTTCAAGGTCATGATTCTAGATTTTGGATCATCTCCCAAAGGAACATCATCTTCCAAGTCACAAGTTATAATAATTACCTCCCAAAGTGAACAAGATACCCACTTTCTAATATTTTGTCTAATATTAAGTCTCTCTATCTTTTGTTGCTGTTTTTACCCTCTTCTAAGAGTTAGCTTCCCTACAATGAGAACACATCCGCCAGTGTGAATGAATTACCTTGCCAGAGGTCCAAATTATAGAAAACCTGCACAGTAAAACGCAGACTACAATTTCGAACTGATCCTGTGAAAACTGATCACCTTGGAGTCCCATCAAAGTCAACACATCATAGATCTGGCCCTGTATCACAAATGGGACCACCAACAAAATCTATTTTTTCTCTAGCCTGTCTCATACTAAGGTAGACATTAAAGCAGCTATTTCTTTGGCTTATACTCTGTCAAAATAAATAACATACACCATGATTGCACAAGTGAAAAGGTACAGCGTATTCTCAATGTAATGAAGTTTCAATATTGCCTCAGATCAATCAGCAGTTTAGTTACAAGCTACAGCTTTTTCCTCCGTTCTCATAACCGAGCAAACCAGGTTCTTCGGGTTTTTTTGTTTTGGTTTTAATTGAGAGGGTTGTTTGTTTTGTATTTTAGTATTTTTATAATGTACTTCCTAGTGCATGAGAGGTCTGAGTTTGAAATGCACAGAAGAGAACAAGTTTTGTAGCCTTCACTGACTTGCATTCTAGATGGAAAATGTTTATGACACCCACAAACTGACCACACCAAATGTTTCAAGCCCCTTAACAAAATGCTTCTGGCTATTCCTTGCCTTTTGGTTGTGAATTAACCTGGTTTTGCTTATATTTGGCCCTCTAGTCTATGAGGTTTCATTCAGAAACTCAGGTCTGGCGGGAGAGTAGCAGAAAAGAAACTCAAAAGTTCTCAATCCTCAAGAAAACTTTATAATTAAAAAAAAAAAAGGAAGGCAGAACCAAGGTAGCACTGCTACCTTGTACCTTGAACCAAGGTAGCACTGCTGGTATTTCCAAGTTCCTGCCCATACTCACATCGGTCAGCAAGTGCATTTGAAGTAATGGGGTAATCTAATCCTGACTACATGATGGGCTACAGTGACACAGAATTAGAAGTGATCTCTCAAGTGTTCTATCTTTTACAATCATCAATACTTCACTTGCTGTAAACTCTCTTGAACTGCTCAAACATCTCAGGGACGTCTTTGCCCCTGGAAGAAGCTACAACAGAAGATGGAGAAAGGGTATGTGACTGGCTACTGCATAAAGTCTACTCCCTTTGCTGTTTTTTTTCCAATTGATAGGGTTCTGACTGATCGACAGAGAACAGACCAGGATAACAAAATCTTTAGAGTTTCCTGCATGATTAACCTCCCAAATTATTACAAATAATGTTTGAAAGCCTGTGGTGTAGCTAATGAAATAGTCAGCATGATTAAATCCACTGATACAAGCATAGACGTGATGCTGAAGTGAAAAAATTTCCTTTTTTCCCCCCCAAGAGCCTTGAGGGCACAGCAGATTTCACAACCTACTGAAAATAAGGCAAGTGTTCTAATTGTACAAAGCCCAAGTAAAATCTTTTAAAAGCAGTTATGAATATATTAGAGCATTCAAAGTTTTGAGCTTACACAAACACATGCACCCAAGCAAAGCATGCTTAACCCATCCAAAAAGGCACTAACCAATATCACAACTAATATATTGTCCACTTCTGGAACAGTTTTAACTGTTGTATGTGAAGGTATACTACATGTGTTGCACTACCTGAGGGCACAGAAACTCCAAGATTTTTTAGATGAAATTCCCCAAAGATTGGGCTCAGTGCTCTGGAATCTAAGCTCTAATTGGAAATTAGTTTGTTTTCAGTCTCTTTTGCAAAGATGACTGCCAATATAAGATGACACATTCTTGCCTTTTTGATCTGCAGTCAAACATTGAGAACTTCCTCCACTTAGAAGACTGGAGTGTTTAACATTGAGGCCTCATTATATCTGAAACAAACAGCCTATGGAGAACATATCCAGATAGGGTGACCAGATATCCCATTTTTAAAGGGACAGTCCTGTTTTTGGGGACTTTGGATTATATAGGCGCCTATTACTTCCCACCCCCATCCCGTTTTTTCACAGTTGCTATCTGGTAACCCTATATCCAGGCACATCAAGATAATGGTCTTAGAACATGGAGTAGGAATTTTGTTGAATAAAATAAGCATCCAATCATTAAAATCTGCAACTTTGTTGTATGTTAATAGGCAAGGGAGAAAGATTACCTACTTACTACTAGGTTGGTCAATGTTTTTCTATCAAAAAAAACTTGATTCATCTAAATCAAAACGTTCCACGGGACATAATTTCATTTTAAAAAATTTAAATGAGGCACTGTGACTATCCAAATGGAACAATTCAATTTGTTTCAAACCTACACTTTGATTTTGCTTATGTTATAATACATTTATATTATACCAATTATCAAACTAATTATAATGACCAGTTAAAATACCAATTACCAATTGTGATAGTAATTGCCTAATACCAGATACCAATTACCAATGGCTAATTACAATTAACATTTAGAATACTAAATTACAATACTAATCAGCAATTAATTATATTTGTTTTATATTCTATTTTAATATATTTAAATAAGTCAAAAAGCAAACAAAACATTTCGGATGTTTTGAAATGAAGTTTTTACCAACTTGGAAAAAAATCAGAATTTGCATTTTGCAGAAAATTGACTTTCCATTCAGATTTATAACAAAAAGTTTCAAAATGCCAGAAATTCCCCATAGGATAGAAATTCTGAGTTTCAACCAACTCTGCTTATTGGGATCAGAAAGTCAATATGGTAAGCATAGCAAAAACATGAAAGAAACACTCCCTGCTCAGAGGAAGTTGTCTCTTTCCTCAGCGAGCTTCCCAGATTCTTGCACATGAATTTCAATCTTCTCTTCAGTTTCAAAGCACTCCACACCTGCTTACATCCCTGTCCTTGGTCTCCTCCTAGACTCTGTCTTACTAAAGCTTCATTCACAATTGCTCCCCTTCTTTTCTTTCTGCATTCTTTCATACTGCCAATATGCCTTGTAAAACCGCCCAACATACATGCATCTAGACTCCTGCATGGGTCTATATAATCCACTTATTCCAAGTAATATTTCAGTTAGAACTATTTCCCTATATGTGATAGCTGTCCATTTTGTTTTTTACTGCACTCATTCTGCTTTTCAGTTGAAAGCTCAAAAGGATTGTGTTCCCTTGGGGGGCGGGGAGGGGGAATCAGAGAACGTTGTGGCAAACCAACACTAACTACACCTCTCGCTCTTTGTATCCTTATCAATCTAGTTATAGACCTGGATGTGACATAAAACAGTGCCAGTGTCCTAGCATGACAACCTCCATCCAGTAATGGACTGAGGTCATGTGTTCTTGGTAATTATATTAGGTCTTTCAGCAGATGTATATACAGTTGATCATGGTGAGGCTGATGCATCTACCAATGTGGAGGAGATCACTTCACAGATTCTCCATTCATTCCTTTAATGGATGACATTGCGGATGGATATGAGCTTATCCTTTGCGAAGTCTCTTGTGTACATGTTCTGCAGGCTTTCATCCTGCATTCCAGCCTCCCTAAAAAAATAGCATAATGCTACCAGGATGTAAGGCTTCTAGGAGAGACCGAGGAATGCTTTGATTTGTAGTCCCATCAGAACACTGTTTAGTCTCCAGGTCACATCTACTCAGACCTGCATCCAATGATATCCTTGCTAGTCCACCACACAGTCAAGATAGATTTACTGGATGAAAATTAGCTATTAGATAATTCCAAACATAATAGAGATGTGGGTGGCTACGGGGAACCCATCTCCAGGAATTACAAGAGTTTATGCCTTCTTTCTCTTGACCTGTCCTTTAATACAGCTCCTGCCTCAGTTATCCATGGGAACATTTTTAAAAGTTTGGAAATTATTTTCTTTTCTGGTTTCTTTTGGTTGTGTCCAATCAGTTTATATGGTTGTGCATTGGTTACTCAAGAGAAAGTCTGAAAAACTATAATTTGTTTTGCTGTGTTATGCTTCCACAATGATCACTCCTTTGGGAAGATGTTTCTTTTTTTTTTCTTTTTTTTTTAATTAAAAAAAACTTTTGCAATTCATAAACCATGCTTTTTTCCTCCTTTTCCAATCTCAAGAGTTACATTTTCATATTCAAGCTTATAATGCCTTATATATTACATTTCAATCATGTCATAAGGTATTTGAAAAACATTTTAATAAGAGCTTAATGTAATATCAATAAATCCATTATGCACAGTTATATATTTTTAGTTGTCTTTTAAATTCGTATGTCTAAAATTTTATACAGAAGGTATCCACACAACATAGGAGGAAAAAAGTAAATGTCGACACCTTAAATGAGTTTTGCTTGTAATGATGGAGAAAAAATTATTTAAAACAGAAGGTAGATTACACTGCTGAAAAAACTGTTAGGAAATTAATCAAATAACGGTTTTATTTGCTTTGAATGGGACATCTAATTTTGGAGTAAGTGACTGATTGGAGAGACTAGGGAGAAAAGAAAAGGGTAAAATGCACTATTAAAAGACTTAGATCCTAGGGCCCACATCAGTCTGGGGAAAAGTAAAACCTTCCTTCAAGACTCTTTGTACTTTTTTTTTTTGGTGCAGTATAGGAAAGGAGGGGATGAATCTCTTCTATTTTACAATCCTACCATCAGGCTAGGCCTCTAGGCATCATATTTTATTGCCTCAAATTTATTATTCTTCCAGAGCCAGCTGTAGGAAATTATGTGGAGACTATAAATTTTAGGGTCTGTATTCTCATCAGTGCATGGGGAATTAATGCATATAATTCCCATTAGTATTAATAAGAGAATAAAAGGATTATGGATGGATTTAAAACCATTATGAAACTCTTCACCATTTTGCCTTAGTTCATTGTCGTTACCTCAACAAACTTTATTTAAATCCAATTTGGGATTAAATCCAATTTGGGATGACTACCAGAAGGCACCAAAAAATATGTTATTGTTTTATGTATGCATCATTTGCTGCTTGCAACTTAAGAAAATTAGCATCTGTTAACTGTATTATTCAGCTGCCCATGGTTAAAGTTAATAGACTGCCAGTTTCCCAGCCTGATATAAGAGAGGTGAACATTTTTCACCAATCTGTCCGCTAAGCCTAATATTATTCAATCAAGCCTAGAATTACAACTGATTCAATCATCATTTATTCTGTTAACACAAGAAACATTTGTAAGAAACCCAATTAATGAAGTCCAGTTTCTTTAAAAAAAACACCACACACATACACCACACATCACAGAGGTACTAGGTACGAGCACATTCTCCCTTTACCATTTAACCAATGAATGGTAGTTAAAATCTGTCTGGTAGTTCTAAAAGTGATTGCTTGTATTTTATTATCAGCCTTGTTTAATTATTTGCTCTTTGGATGTCTGATTTTTCTTCTCTTGTACAATTACATATGTTGAGGAAATAAATATATAGAATCAGCACCACAATGCACAAGTTACAGTCAGTGACAAAATACAAGTAAACAAAAAAACCTGTTAGAAGGTGGCTTGGATCCACCCTCGGTGTTTTTTGCTCAAGAGACCTTGGTTTAAATGGAAGCCCCAGTCTATCTCACTGAACAGCAGTGAAACGGAAGTAATGTACGGGCAAGACATTCAAAACATGGAGGGCCTTTCCAGTTTCATTTCTTTATTTCCCTTCACTGAGGGACGGGCATCAGAGTCCCAGGAGCTCAAAACAAGAGTGCTTCAGCATTGATTTTTGAGGCATCTAAAAGAGAGGCTAGCCCTTTGCAGGGAGAATCCCTCAGCAGTTCTTCAAACCAATGGTCATATGAGGTTTGTGCAATCCTGGGATGAGCTGCCATATATCCACTTCATTGATCCTTTTAGTGCAATTTAAGAAGAGGAAGAGGAAGAGAAACTATTCTGGTCATCCCCTTATTCCCAGTTCCAGCCACCAACTGCTGATGGGTCAAATGGGAACTAAGGCCCAGATTTTTAAAGGTATTTAGGCACTGCTGTGCTCATTGTTGCAATGCATAACTGATTTAGGAGCACACATCTAATTTTCAAAAGGGATTTAGGCACATAGGCAATTGAATTTAGATTCCTAAGTGCCCAAATCCCTTTTGAAATTGAGATGCAATCTCCTAAATCAGTCGGGTATTGCAACGCTGAGCACAGTGATGCCTAAATACCTTTAAAAATCTGGGCCTAAAGCAATTTTATAATATTTATTGATCTTTAAATGACAGAAGCAGAGCAGGTTAAAAAATAACCTTTGAAGTATAATGTTACAACTAAGTTAGTGTAAATAGAGAATACATGGGATTTTGTGGAATAAAGGTTTTAGCTACATGACTTTAAATACAAGGGAGCGATGGAGTTTATCCCAAATAAGTGCTTTTATAGCCTTTCAACCCATTTTGTATTCTGTATATGCTATGTTTTAAATAATAGCCTATATGTAAAACAATTCTTCTCCCTCCCTCCTTGGAACCTTGAGACCAAAAGCCCAATATATTGAGGGAAAGAAAAATTATAACTATTAAGGTTTCTAAAATTTTAAGTATTCTCTAAAATAGCGAAATTATCTAAAATAGATTTGTATTCACAATGTTCCACATATAAGGTCTGATACTGTATTTCACAACATACCGGGACTAGAAACAAGTGCTATGTTTCCATTGGTAAATTTGGAATCACCCCTTTCCAGTGTTATAAAGCTCCAGTATCTAGATAAGATTTAGGTCTGACACCTTGTTACCAAACATAGAATCATATATCAGGGTTGGAAGAGACCTCAGGAGGTCATCGAGTCCAATCCCCTGCTCAAAGCAGGACCAACACCAACATGTCACTGATTCAGGACTGACAGTCACGATAAGGTGCACCAATTTTGACAGGAAACCCAGTATTTAGAGGAAGAGATTTTTAGGGTGACTAGATGTCCTGATTTTATAGGGACAGTCCCGATATTTGGGGCTTTTTCTTACATAGGCTCCTATTACCCGTACTCCCCGTCCCGATTTTTCACACTTGCTGTCTGAAATGTTAAATATTAAACACATATTCCTCTCTGCTAGAAAAGTTTCAAACTCCAGGGAAGTAAATTGACTACCATTATCTGAAACCAGTTCTTTGGGATTACCTTCCCTGCTAAAAACTGAAGAGGGGAACTTAATTACTGTAGCAGAAGAGATTTGCGATGTAAACGCTACCTCAGGCCATTTACTGAAATAGTCTATTAAGGTGATGGCATAACGACAGTCAGTTGGAGCAGTATCAAAGGGTCCTACAAACATATTAAAACACATCTGATAAAAGGAAGTCCAGTTTAAATTTTGTTTAAATTGTTTCCAAGTAGTTTTGAAACTTATCCAAATTTTATGACCCAAAAACTATAAAATATTTGCTGTAGGCTCTGATGCCTTCCAAACACCTACAGCATTTTTTTTTTTTTTTTTTTTTAGATAAGCAAACTACCACCATGTTTTAAATGTTTGTATGCCTGGATTGGCCTCCGCAGCACCACTCTGTGGCCAGTCATGTCACTAATCAGTCTTCAGGGCTTTGATGGTCAGCAGTCACTTCCAACATGGTCTGGTGTTATGGTGATTTAACCAAACAGCTACGTCATGCCAAAGTTCCACTCCTTCTAGGGTATCCAAGCTCCAAAACAAATGTAACAAAATCACAAAGGAGGGTTGTCGCCTCCCAGTTTGGAGCTGGACCCAGACCCAGCTCTTCCACTCAGTCTTTTCTAATTAATACTTGTCTAGGCTCCCTGATTCAGGCCTCTCCCACCCCCGGGAAGCCCTGGCAGGCTGACTTAGATTCCTGGAGATCTTCTCCCCTTCTTGGTCAGCCACTAATTGACTTGGTACTCCCTTTTAACTCCACCATCCAGAGTGAACACCTACAGAAGATGTATCAAGGTGGGGCTGATTGAACTCACTAGCTGTTATTAATCCCTTCCTGGGCAGTGTGGGGTTGGTACACCCCATCACAGCTGCTTTTAAAATAAGGTCTTCTGTATTGAAAGTGTCTGCAGAAATATCATTATCATAACTGCCACATACAGGCAGGGTATCTAAATGATGTAGAACCACAGCCCAAAGCTATCATTTACAACTCTGCTTCCTAACTGCACTGAAATAAAATTCTGCAGAATAAATGGTTAGAGATGTCTAAACTCGGAGAAATGACAGTTATGGATGAATAGTACTGGCAAAATATATGGAAGGAAACAGCAAATAGATCCCATTTTCTAAGCAGCTTTACAGCTTTGGTGCAACTGCTAAAATTGCACTCTGTTTATCCATACTACCACAAATCCCTACCACAGACACCCCTGTTTCTGCCTTCCTCCCTCAAAATTTTCCCTTATCCACGAGGACACTAGAAGAATGTTAAGGTCGCGATTCTGATGCAACAATGATGGGTATGACAGAAATACCCAGATTTGGGGATCAAAGCAAGAGTGGAAAGAAACAGTTTAGGCAGAATACCATAATATCCCCTGCCAAGACCTACACATAAATGGAACCACGTTAAAGTTAAGGATGAAGATGGTTCCATTTATTTTGAATAAATAAATTCAAATTAGCAAAGAAAATGTTACAGAAGCATCTTAAGAATTTCTGCACACAAAAGATAGCTTTTTGCTGCAACATTCTGACCACCATCACCACCACCACCACACTAGATCAGACTGTGCAATAAATTGTGCCTCGTGTGTATTTTTGTTCTACTTTTATAGCCTTAGTAACATTCACAGTTACTCAATTCAACTTCCAGAAACAAATCCTTGACTTTCTTCTGCCAGTCAATTTTCCTGAATCACAATTCTCCACTAACTCCCTGTTTTTGGGTCACTGACCTCATGGGAGTTACAAAAGGAGATGGGATTATATCTTCTCCCATAGGGCTAGCAAATCAAAATATAGCTTCTACTGTTTGAGGACATTTATGAATGACAAGAGCAGCGTTTAGGGCTCTTTAGTACTGTACCACTCCTCAATCTTCTATATTGGTTCCACAGCCAGACCTCTGTTGCCCGCAGGTACAAAATATTATAACATGAAGCTTGAAGTGTGAGAATGCCTACATACATCTGGTAGCTGTGTATGAGGAACCCAATAATACCCTATTAAAACAGCCTCTCACCTTTGCTTTTGTTGGAGGCCTCTGGGATCATTTATGGATTATTAGCCACTAATTGAAAGAGTTTAACAAAAATCTTTTCCCCCAAATAAAAAGAAGAGGTTACTCATCCTGTGCAGTAACTGTGGTTCTTCAAGATGTGTCTCCCTACTGGTGCTCCACTATAGGTGACTACCAAGCAGCACCCTCTAAAAGTCAGGAGGAGGGTGCTTCAGGGTCAAGTCCAAGATTAAAGCAAGCATACCAGAGCCAAACATGGTATCAGAAGCTGAGTCATGGGTTACCTTTTCTGAACATTATGCAGGATATATAGGAGATGCAAGTCACAGCTCTACATACAGTAATGAGAACGTTCTTCAAAAAAGGCTACAAGAGATCTCGTTGAATGGGTCCATACTCTCAAAGGAGGCTGGAGACCCTAAGATTAAGAACAAGTAATGCAGTCCAATATGCATCCAGAGAGCAACTTTGCTTGGAAACTGTCGATCCTTTAGATCAGTCTGCAATAGACACAATTTGGGAGACTTTCTAAATGGTTTACTCCCGTCAAGATAAAAAGCTAAAGCCCTTCTGACACTGAGTGTGTGCGCAACACCACATCCTCTTTACTCAGTATGGTTTAAAGAAGAAAACTGGGAGATGAATAGGCTGATTAATGTGGAATTCAGAGGACACTTTTGCTAAAAATTTGGGATATGGTCGTAATGTGACTTTGTCCTTGAAAAACACTATGAAAGGGCAGGATGCCCTAAAAGCCCTCATTTCCCTAACTTGTCAAGCAGAAGTAATGGCTACCAGAAATGCTGGTTTTGCCGATAAATGGAGGAAGGAGCAGGTAATCACAGATTCAAATGGTGGGCTTGTAACATCTAAGATCCAAGTTGAGGTCCCAAGTCAGGGTAGGGCATTTATGTAAAAAGATTTTTCAACCCTTTGAGGAACTTTGTCATTGGATGGGCAAATAGGAAAAACCTCGTTGTCAGGGAGTGGAAAGTCATAATGACTGCCAAATGAACCATACTGGAACTCAGTGACAATCCTGAGTTTTTCAATTCTAGGACATTGTCTACTACGTCTGAGAGCAAAGAGGAAGAGGGAAGAATGTATCTCAGGTCACACCAATGGCTGAAGATTGTCCATTTTTGCAGGTAAGTGTAATGAGCAGACACTTTACCACTGTGTAACTGTACTCTTATTTCCCTGGAACGTGTTGTTTCTAATCCTGAAAACTAACGACCAGCCACGGTTTGAGGCAAAGAACTCTAGGATTGGGGTGAAGAATTCACCTGGATTCCTGAGGGAGAAAATGAGGGACAGTCTGAAGAGTGACTGGTGGACAAATGGGCAGCTGGAGGAGGTAAGGGAACCATGTCTGCCTTGGCCACGTTGGGGCTACCAAAATAACCCTGGCCTTGTCTTTCTTTATCTTGATCGTGACCTTGCATATTAGAGGAGTTGGAGAGACTACCTACAACAGACCCAGAGTCCACCAAAGAAGAAAGGCATCTCCCAAAGACCAGTGATCCAGCCTACCTCTCAAGCAGAACTGGGAGCACTTCTTGTTTCTGGCTGTGGCAAACAAGTCTACCTAAAGGGCACCCCAGCACCAAAATATACAGTGGAGTATGAAGGAATTTGTTTCCCACTCATGATCCTGAGAGAAGCGCCTACTGACAATCTGAGCACCCAGACAGTAAGCTGCTGCGATGTAGATCTGTTTGTGAATACACCCATTCCAGAGCTTGGGTTCTTTAGCACAGAGGGCAAGTGATTTCACTCCTCCTTGACAATAGATATAAAACATGTATGATATGTTGTCCATCAAAACATTTACGCATTTGCCCTTGATCAACAGTAGAAATTGGAGCCAGGAATGGCTGGCTGCCCTGAGTTCCAGCAAGTTGATATGTAGAGTGGCCTTGGGCGGTGAGATTGTCTAGAGGTGCTCCCCATCCTAACGGGGATGCATCTGTCTTTATTACTACTGTTGGGGAAGGCGGAGGAAAAAAAAAGTCTCCTGCACAGATGATGTGAGGGTCTTTCCACCAAACCAGGGACTCCTTCATGAACGTGGGCATCAATAGTATCTTGTTTAGACTTTGCAAATGTGCTGCCTCCAAGGGTAGCTCAGGACTGCTTATTCCCGCAAGCAGGCAATCTTGTGTGGACTATCACAAAAGTACCAGTTGCCATATACACCAGCAGCTGGAGACAGTTCTTTACCAATGTCTAAGTGCTGAGCTGGACTGTATGGACTAAACTGGATAGCACTATAAATCCATGAATAGGGAGGTAGGCTCTGGATGATATTTCATTAAGATAAGCTCCTATGAATTCCAGTCTGTATTGGGGCCTAGGTGGATTTTTGAGCATTCAATTGTAGACCCAGCCTGAGGAAGAGATTTATGGCCTTCTGAGTAGCCACCGAGGCCTCTGTGTAAGAGCCCCCCTTCAGCAGCCAATCATGGAAGTAAGGGAATATCAAGATTCCTTCTATGGGAAGGCAAGCTGCTACCATTGACAAACTTTGAAAAGACTCTGGGAGCAGAGGAGAGGCCGAATGGAAGCACTCAGTATTAAAAGCAGTTCTGACCTAGGGTGAAAGTAAAAATCTTCTGTGGGAGAGGTGGATCGCTATATGGAAATATGCATCCTGATGGTCAAGGACTGAGAACCACTCCCCTTCATCCAGTGATGGAATTATTGCTGCAAGTGTTACCATTTTAAACATTTGTACTTTCACAAAGGTGTTGAGTAGTGTTACATACAGGATGGGTCTCCAACCACCATTTATTTTTGGAACCTGGAATTAGCTGAAGTAAAACCCCTTGCACAGGAACTGGTTCTATAGCTCCAACATGTAGGAGAGAACCTATTTCTTGCTTTCGAAGGTGTTAATAAGAGGGGTCCCTGAAGATGGACAGAGAAGGGGGACTGGACAGCAGGACGGAAATAAAATGAACAGAGTATCACGTGAATATGATCTCCAAAACCCACTTTTCCATAGTGATAAGTTCTCAAGCCTGCTGAAGGTAGTGGAGGTGGTCGCCAAAGCAAGGAAGGCACAGGAATCACTGCAGCTGGCCTGCAGGGGGATGGTAACTCAGAACCTCAACAACCCTGCCAAAACTGGTGTTTAGAACATAAAGTTTGCAAACTCAAGGCCTGTGAGGAAGATGGTGTCTTCCTCTGGAAACTTTGCCTCCTTCGCTGGGGTTCACAGAGTCTCTGGGGACCAGAGGTGGAGTGGGGTGAGATCTCTAAGCTGTTTCAGACTTACTATATATTTCCTGTATGTGCAGGTGTGTAAATTCCCAGAAAATACAGGTTGGCCCCGGAATCCTTCAGTGTGTGCAGAGACTCACCCGTATTCCCCACAAACAGTTTGGAGCTGTCAAAGGGAAAGTCCTCAGTGGTGTTCTGGACTTCCCTCAGAAATACTGAGTGCTGAAGCCAGGAGGCTCTCCTCATAACTACCACCACAGAGATGAAACAAGTGGCAATGTCAACAGCATCCAGAGAGACTAGTTCTGGCAAGAAGCTGGCCTTCTGCAATGATCACCTGAAGCTATTCCCTGTGCTCTGATGGGAGATGCTCAATAAAGAAATTCAACTTTGAGTAGTTCATTTGATTATATTTTGTCATTAACACTGGTAAATGGCAATTCTGAACTGCAGACTGACTGACTAATATGACTTTCAGCCAAACAGACAGAGGTGCTTCTGGTCTTTATCATAGGGTGCTAATTTAGCACAGTACTGCCTTCCACATTCATTAACCACTTCAACAACTAAAGAGTTGAGAGAGGGATGCGAAAAGAAAAATTCTGAGTCCTTAGAAGGAACATAGTATTTCTTATCTGCTCTGTTACACATGGGCAGTACTGTAGTCAAGGTATACCAGATTACTTTTGCTGGATCTAGCAGAGCCTTGCTAATAGGTAATGTGATCCAGGCAGAGAACCCTGTATGCAGGATGTAGAGCAGTTTACGTTGTGACTCCTTAACCTCATCCAGTGGAATCCGTAAGGAGTTTGTTATCCTCTTAACAAGTCCTAGAGCTGCTCAAAGTCATCTGCCAGGGATGGTGGAGGTGGCATAACCACTTCATCTGGGGACAAAGAAGAGATATTGGTTGGTGGGGTGACCTCTTCATCTGCCCTCACTTCCCATTCCTTGAAGGTCTCTTCCAGTGGTTGCAGCCTTCTAAAGAGGGAGGAGGATGGGGATTGTTTATCCTTATGTTGGGTGATACTAGATACCCGAGAATTGTTGATAAGCCACCCACAGGTCCCAGTAAGGCCACGGAGGGGGTGCACCTGGTATAGGTGGGGGGACCCAAGGGTGTTCATATGATTGACATGAGGTATGCAAGTGTGTCTGATGAGCATACTCAGTTTCCCCAGAAGTCTCCCAAAAATACCCCATTGGCAAGGAGAGGAGATCCCTGAACTGAGATTTGAGAGACTGAGTCCTCAAATATTCTCCTCTTCCACATCACTCTGAAGCAGGAGAGTACCAAAAGAAACGGAAGGTAAGTCAGTCAGTACTGAATGGATGTCTGGAGACATGGAGGTCCTCCGTACTGAGAATGGGTTGGTACCAAACAACAGAGAGTCACACTTTTCAGACACCACAAGATCTCAAGGAAATCGAAACTCCTGTGGTACTAGGAGAGTTGTCAGTACCGTGGCAGCAGCCTGGGCAGAGTTGATCATGGCTGAGGAAGCTGACAGTACTATAGACTTACTGGACACTCCTCGAATCATGCAAGTGTCAGATTGGTCTTCTTTGGTTCTGAGTGAGGAGAGGTAGACCTCTTCTTGCCATTTCGATCCCTGTTATCATCAATGATCTGTCAGAGCCCAAAACTTTAGAGTCTTTGGACCAGTGACTCTCTCAGTACCTGAGGAAACTGCAGCCTCGTGGGTACCAGGTTGGTGCTGAAATAGCTGATTAATTCAGCAACCGTACTTTTTTTTGAGGTAGATTCCCTAACTGGAAGGCTCGAGGTCCATATTTCAGAGTGTTTATGAGAGGATTCTTGGCTCTTCCTCTTAGATGCCCTAGAAGAGTTTGACACTGAAGTGGTTGAGGGGCTGACTTTTTCAGAGACCAGTGTAAAGGGAAGGTCCTCTGGCCTGCATCAGAAGCCGGGCAGAGAGGTCTCTCCATCATGAGAAGAGAGAATTTAATCTCCCAGTTCTTTCTGGCCCTAGATTTTAACACCAGACAAAAGTTGCACTTCTGGGGGATGTGAGAGTCCCTGAAGCAACGAATATACCGGTGGTGCCTGTCACTCACCAGGATAGCCCCCGAGCAGCATTTAAAACCAGGAGAACTGTGTGTGCCCTCCCAGCAATATAAAGTCCCCAGGAGGGGAGAAACTACTACAAGGACAATGGTCCATAAAACAAGAAAAAAACGGCTATGTAAATTTTAAGATTTTTTTTTAAGCTAAAGCTACTACCACCACTATTCTAATAGTGAGTATAACTATAAGAAACTGAACTGCTTAGTCTACTAAGAGAGGGATCCCATTTAAGGTAAGCTCAACTGAGCCTCTGCTAAGGCTCCATGTCAGGCGAGGGTGGTTGAGAAGGAATTGAAGGTGATTTGCCGACACAGCGCTATATAGCCACGGTGAGGGGCACAAGGGCTGAGTGGGACACGTGTGGCTTGAACAGGCATTTCTATCTAAAAATCTCTTAACAAAGACGCATGTGAACCTGGAGTGAAGCACCCATAGGGATACTACCCGAAGAAGCAGCAGAATTTTAGACATTCTCAATTAGTCAGATTTCATTGCATGGCATCACGTTACCACTTTCAAGTAATCTACAGAGTCCTCCAGGAAACCATGTAAATGAGACCCAGGTTTCTAATAAAAAAAAATCAAACAGAGAGAGGGGGAGGATTTCAATAACTTTCAGGCCATCTTTATATATCATAAAGCAGCTAAAAGGGGTTTAAGCCAAATTCTTCCCCACCTTTTGCAAGTCATGTTTAGTAAGAACCCTATGTTACTAGATGTAACCAGATATTCTGCTGGTGCTACTTTAGTATGCTTTGATCTCAATAGTAAACTTCAAGCCTTTTGTTGACACAAGCACAATTAAGCAGCAATGGAGGAGTTAAAAGCAAAATAATGAGACAGGCATACAGTTTCTTCTGCTCTAATTTCTGATCATCTGAAGCAGGATCCAGACACACTAATGTCAAAGAACAGGGTGATTATCTAGGTAGGAGCATACAGGAAAATAAATTTATCCCTGACTATAAGGGCTGATTAAAGACCTGAACGATAACTGAAAGTGACAATGACAAACGCAAGCAAACATCACCTCAGTCATTAGTGCATCAAAAACACTTTCTAAAATTATAAATATTTATACTTCACAGCAGAATGTATTTACTTTGTCTGCATACGGCTTTTTAAATATTGCATACATAAAATCAGTTTTATTTTCAGTTTGTCATTACACAACTGGCAAAATTCCTTCTACCTCCTCCCTCTCTGCTGCTACTGGAAACAGTTCAACACAAACCAACAGAGTGCCTTAGTAGGTGCCGACAGTTCTTGGAATGGGTTTCTAGGTTGCGGTTTGCCTTGCAACTGAATCCTCTCTCCCTTTACAACTGAATGCCTGTATTCTCTGAGAGCCAGTCTGTCATCTTCTCTCAGCAGCTGGATAAATGATACCCCTGCAGCTACTGTCAGGGAGTGCTGACTGAAAATGTGAAAAAGGACACAGACTAACCTGAACAAATATCTAGGTTTGCACTCATTCAGTGCCTTAGTAAGGTGAAAGTCATTTGGGATATGCCCTTGCTCAAGCACGTATACAATGGAAAAAACCCCTACATCGATGCCTAAAAACCAAAACACAAGATAAAAGTTTCCAGACTCAAGTCTTGTTTAGTTTGCAAGTAGATTAATATGCCTCCCATGCATCGTGCACAGTAATTAAGACTGTGCAAGCCTACTTCTGGCTCCAGAACCTGTACCACCCCATTGTCTTCAGACTATATCCTCAGTGACCTCTATGCAACTCCTCTGCCTTCAGTGAGTTGTACAAGATTAATTAATTGGTCCCATAGTTGGGCGCAGTAAACAATTCTGATGGTGCACAGAAGGGAATAGTATCCATTTCTCCTTTCTACACTGATTGGGAAGCACTTATACCAAGAAAACATGGTAAAAATGCTGTCACTGAAGTTTCTGACATAAAAGTGGGATACTGGGAATCAGGATTACTGGGCTCTATTCCTGGCTCTGGTAGAGTTTGATCTAGTGGGTAGAAGAATAGATCAGGACAGCATAGCCAAGCACACAGATAGCTACGCTGCCTTTTAAAATGAATGTGCCAAAGTGAATAAGCCATAGGTCATATTGGAGAGCTGAGTTCTCTGACGTCACTTCACATGACCTCCCAGTTACCCATTTGTAAAGTGGATCAATGACAGCTGCCTGCCTGCTTGGTAGCAATATAACAACCAGGCCAATAGCAGAGAGCTGTGAATTCCACAGATACATTAAACATCTGCCAGTAGAAGTACCATCAGAAACCATAATCTTCTAGCTCCCAGTTCCATGCACCTTCACACAGGCCAAAGGCTATTTGGAGAGTGTTTCTCTCTAAAGAGACATTTCACCTAAACAGGCATGAGAAGGCTCGCAAAATACACAAGTGTCACACAAAATAAGCTATACTTGGCAGGTTTGATTTACCCATCTCTAAAATTCATGCTTTTCATTTCACTGGGTAATGGTGAAGCTTAATTATTGTACAATGCTTTGATATCCTTGGAAGAAAGGTGCTATATGTGCCAAGTATTGTTAATATGTGAAGAAATGTCTGCATTACTCCTCAATAATTAAGCTGCGGCTGATGTCTACCTACAGTTGATCTCACCACAATCTAAACAACAGAGAACTTGGCTAATCAAAATGATAGAATTATAATGGGTTCTCTGAAACACTGAAAGCAAAGAGCATTAAAGCTGCGAACCAAGAAAGAAAAGTTTCAGAGTAACAGCCGTGTTAGTCTGTATTCGTAAAAAGAAAAAAGAAAAGGAGTACTTGTGGCACCTTAGAGACTAACCAGTTTATTTGAGCATGAGCTTTCGTGAGCTACAGCTCACTTCATCGGATGCATAGCATATCGTGGAAACTGCAGAAGACATTATATACACACAGAGACCATGAAACAAAACTTCCTCCGACCCCACTCTCCTGCTGGTAACAGCTTATCTAAAGTGATCATCAAGGAGGGCCATTTCCAAACCTGGATTTGTGCTGGAAATGGCCCTCCTTGATGATCACTTTAGATAAGCTGTTACCAGCAGGAGAGTGGGGTGGGAGGAAGTTTTGTTTCATGGTCTCTGTGTGTATATAATGTCTTCTGCAGTTTCCACGATATGCTATGCATCCGATGAAGTGAGCTGTAGCTCACGAAAGCTCATGCTCAAATAAACTTGTTAGTCTCTAAGGTGCCACAAGTACTCCTTTTCTTTTTAAGAAAGAAAAAGAGAACTTAAATGTTCTTTTTCTGCTAATAATTAGATCTTTTAATATGATAACTACTCTATATTAGGACCAATACATGAAATAATAAGCTTACAAATAAAAAAGCATCTAAGCAAGCAAGGCAGCTGCATAAGATAATATTTGAAGGAAAATGAAAAAGTTTACTCTCAAAACATTGAACATCTCCCCTCAGCACCAGTGGGGAAAAATAGCATCCATGTCTGTGTTGCTGGACACAGACGTTTCTCAGAGAAGGAACTGTGGAGTAGAAGTGATGGAGCTCTCCAACAGGACAGCATAGGATCATGGAATTACCCACAATACAACACAAAATTTAAACCCCTGACAATGGAACGTAATTGAATATTAAGGGTAAAGTAGAAAGGTAATGTCTCATTAGAGCAACTGGACAAACTGAACAAAAAAAATCTTAAATAATTTTATGATAATTCACGATGGCCCATTAGCCTGATGAACAATGGAGCAAGGAAATTAAACACATCTTAGTTTGCATGTTAGGACTAGTTAGCCACATTAACCTCCAACATACTTACACATCCATGAAAAAAAAAGACAGAAATGCACTATTTTCTGCTATGGATTACATTTAAATGTCTCTGAACACAGCAGACTAAAGCCTGTAGAAGCTCTGTTGATACTAACAATCTCCAAACCCTCTGATTGTAGGCAACCGTTTGAAGTTATTGAAGCTCAGGGAAAGCAGCCACTGCAGAAAAGCAGCTTTTCAATTAACTACTTTTTCCCCTGATCAGAAACAAGTTTTAAAGCTCCAATCTCCACGCCACTGGAATTTTTAAGAAGCCAATTTAAAAGCCAGGGGGTTTTTTTTTGTTTTGTTTTCTTAATACATTTAGGTTCTCATTAAGACAAGGACAAAATTTATTGCTTGGTCCAAAAAGAGTTGATTTTTTAAAAAATAATTTAAAATCAGATTTTTGTTTAAATATTAGTTTAGAACATTTGATTTCACAAAAAAAAACTGATGTCTCCTACGCAATACCTGATTGACATGTTCTTCCCTGGGAGTGGTGGTTAGCTTTGAGATGTTCAGGCATACAGTCCCTAGATGTAGATTGGAAGTGAACTGGTAGCCAGGTATACTTGGTGGGTGGGGGATCCTTGAATTCCCTTCCCCGCCACAGTATACTGGTCTTCTAAGCACTTCTTTACTGTCCTCAGTCAAAAAGAAAGGGGGATGGCTATCTGTGTGCGCAGATTTATGGATTTGGAAGTAATAAATTTCACTCCATCTCTTAAATTAGAGAAAGTTCTATGTATTTGAATGCGTACATTAAATTATTGAAGGCCATATTTTATATATAATTAAGTCACTCTGGGGTAACCCCTGCTTTACATCAGGGCATTTACATTGACGTACTTGCACTATCTCTAACGTACACCGTGCCTAAGGGCATGTCTACACTGCGGCTGGGAAGGTGTGACAGATGTGTAGGTGTACCCAAGTTAGCTTTGATCTACATACATTAAAGCTAGCTTGAACAGCTGTAGTGAAGCCATGGTGCTATGGGTAGCGGCATGGGCTAGGCACTTCAATGTGTTCCCAGAGTTGTGGAAGGCAGGGCTCTATCCCTGATGCGATAGCCTCACTGCTAGTGGGAACTCAAACTACCTTTTAGAGTATGTCAGCAGGGTCTATATAGGGCAGTTAGGATATCGGACATTGCTGGAAATGGCATTTTGCCCAAGAATAAAAGATTAGACAGAGCAGTAATTAGCATGATAATTAGCATCAAGTTATTGTTTCTTGAGGACCTGCTAGCCTACTGTGTGTGTTTCAGATTGACTAGTAGGTACCCTTCATCAAAGGAGGCACTATGTGTCAGTAGAAGAGGGACCAGGAACTGCTTAATGGTTTTCAACAGCCACAGTAGACAATTCATTCTCACATGTGGTGGCTCAGATTACTTTTCATGCTTTGAGAACTTTCCCTCCTTGTTGCAGGAAGTATATGGCAGCCAAAGTGCACCACAGGTAAATGCCATTTAGTTACAGGTTCCTTGAAGTGGGGAAGGGAGGGTGGGAGGAGAGTTTGAGACAGTTATATATCTAGGGGAGACCCACAAGCCTAGTCATATTCTAAACAAGGATTGAAAGGCCGCTCTACCAGAGCTTGCATCCACTCCGGAAGATGCTGTAACGGCATAATGTTCATAAATGTATGGATGGATGTCTAAGTAGCAGACCTGCAAATGTCCAGAATTGATACATTACTAAGGAATACCATTGACATTGCTTGCATTCTTATAGAATGAGCTCACAGCCGCTGAGGAGGCATAACCAAAGCTATTTCATATATAGTCTTGATACAGAATGTTAACCATATAGAGATAGTCTGTGAAGAGACCACTTGTTCCTTCATATGATCTGTATATGACACAAACAGGTGAGGCGAAAAACAAAATACTTTAGAACTGTCCAGATAGATGTTGGGTGACCTCTAACATATGGAGGCACTGCTCCTCCAGAGATGAAAGCAGCTGAGGAAAGAGCACCAGGTAAATATATTGCCTAGTTCAAATGAAACTGAGAAAAGCCCTTTGGACAAAAATTTGGGGTGTGGTCCTAAAATCACTTTGACCTTAGAGAACTGTGTATAAGGAAGCTCTATCATCAAAGACTGCAATTCACAGACTCTCCTTGCACATGTTATCGTTACCAAGAATGAAGTTTTCTGACACAAAAGCAGAAAGGGACAAGATGCCAGGGGCTCAAACATGGTCCCATTAAAGCTGCTAGAACCATGTTATGGTCCCACAGAGGAACACGTTCTCAGACTGGATGATGGAGACGGATGTCCTGATAGAAGTCGGCATTGGTTGAATTCTGCGGCCAACAACCACACCGAAAACCACTTCCATTTAGCCGAATAGGCCATTTTGGTAAAGGGCTTTCTACTGTTGAATAGCAGTCGAACACCACACTTCCTCCTCATTCAGCCATGAAGCAGCCAAGCTATGAGATGCAGGGAGCTGAGCGTGCGATGTAAGGTGCGACCATGATTCTGTGAGAGTAGGTCAAGATGGAGAGGAAGGGGTATGGGAGGCTGAATTGACAGTGTGAAGAAAGAAAACCAGCACTGCCTCAGCCACATCGGGGCAATGAGAATGAGCTTGGCCCAGTCTGCCTTCATCATGAGGATTACGTGAGATGATCAGAAGAAAAGCGTACAGGAGAGCCAACTGCCAGCTGAGATGGAAAGCACTGGACAGGGAGCCTGGACTGGGACCCCCTTGAGAGCAGAACAGATGATGGTTCCTGTTGTCCCTCGTAGCAAACAGGTCAATCATTGGAATGCCCCGAACTGCGAGGATGACCAAAAGATACTTGTCTTTAGGGACCACTCATGAGACAGGGAAGAATTCCTGCTGAGATGTTCTACAAGATGATTCTAGACCCTGGGCAAGTGGTCAACTATCTGAGTGATACTCTCCTCAGTGCAGAAGTGCCACAACTGGATTGCCTCTCGGCAGAGCATCCTGGAGCGGCTCCCCATTATCTGTTCACATACCAACAACATTATGGTGATGTATTAAGTATGTGAACCACTGAGCCCCGACACAGTCCAGAAAAGCGTGACATGCATCGAGGGAAGGAAAGGCTGCCCAAATGTGCGCTGCGGACAGCACTGCTACTGCTGATCACCATAGTGATGCCTCTGCACTCCTGGTGTATACATCACATCCCCAAGCACCATAGGGTACCCTAGAGTTCTTGAAGGAGTGTGGAGTCTCGTCCATCTTGTCCAAAAAAGCACTCGGCTATCAAAGGACAAATCCTGTATGGCCCGCTGCACATAGAGACATGTGCCTGAATTCTGCAACCAGGACCCCTTCTAATGGTCACCGCCGAGGCCACCACTCTGGCCAAAGTATCCATGATGTCCAAAAGAGACTGCAATGAAGTCTTCACCACTAAGCAGCCTTGAATGATAAATGCCCAAAAGCCTTCTTGAGGCTTCAGGCAGCTGGTCTGCAAACTTAAACACAGCCGTCCAATTCACATCGTATTTGGACAGCAACACCTGCTGGTTAGCAACGTGCATCTGCAAGGAAGAAGAGATATAAATCTTCCTACCCACCAGGTCCATCCATTTAGAGTCCTTCTTAATGGAAGTGGATTTAATCTGCCCTGCTGGGCTCTATCATTCACTGTGATTACAACCAGGGAATTTTACACCCTCAAATCCCTTCAGAAGAATGAAGTGCCATTTCTACGATGTGCTTCACAGTAGGCGGTACCAAAGCCGGTGTGCTAGGAACACATCACTAACAGGAAGGGTTACCTTCCCAGGGCAAATGGCTGCAGGATATCCAACAACCTGCAGGAACTGTGCTTGAATATCCAGGGAAGCCACTCTGTGCTGCAAAAGGTCCTGGTATGCCTTGAAATCCTCCAGTACTGAAGAAGCATCCATCAATTCCAAGGAGGCCACTAACATGAATAGTGCATTGGTGGCTAGTAGGCCCTGAGCTACAGGGCTCGCATCCCAGCCGCGAGACAAGCACCAATCCTGGTACCCATAACACTCCATGAACAGCCCCTGATGCATGTCAGGCAATGGAGAGCAAAAAGAGGAAGATCCTGCCCTAGACGCTGAGGAGTCCCAAGCTTCACAGGATAAAGGTGGAGCCAGTCCTGAGGGTGTAAGTAACTGGTCTGACACATCCATAGCCCAAGATGAAGAGGGAACTGGTGCTGACAGCCCTGAGTATGCCTCTGTCATTTCCGGTGCTGGAAGTGGTATCAACCCTGAAGTCAGCAGCATATCGAGGTGACTGATGGTGCCAAACAGAAGGCAGTGAGTGCCAAATGCCGCCACAGTAACACCAATGGCGCCAACAGCAATAAAGAAGACAGTACTGAAGAAGTTCCCAGTGCTGAGGAGGCTCCTTGTGCCAATTGTGCAAGGGAAGCATCGGCAGGTGGTACACACAGACCCACGGGATCAACAGCCACCCAGCCAACGGGGCTATGAATGATGCAGGCCTGGCAAAGTCCTGGATCAAAGAACCACCAAGATTTAGAACATTATTCTAGTTAACATCTTTCCCTCCTGCTCTCCCCTCCTCACCGCCACTTGAATTCTTTACATCATTTTAGCAGGCGATACCTTCAACTGCTAGAACTGCAGCTTATGTTTTATACTACTGTATTTGGAAGTTGGTATTCCAAACTGCTTCCAAACTAGTGATTTCTACTGCTCTGCTAATGGTTCTCAGCCCAGTGGCCACTAATAAAAACTTAATGGAATAAAAACTGGGAATAAAGCAAGACACTAATCAGATTTATGTGATTTTTAAAGATTAAATTTCTTTCCAACTGATAAGTCTAGGCACTCTGATGAACCAAATGCATTCAGTACAAGTACTTTTTCCCCCAAGCACTGATCCTGAACCAGAAATTAGAGAAAAAAAAGTTAGTCTTCAATTAAAAACTGAACAATTTCAGGCATGAGACAGTGTCAGGACTCCTGGCATGCCTCACTTTAGCTGTCTCTAGAACACATACCCCCAATTTTTATTATTGGTATCATGGTAGCACCTAGGAGGTCCAAATCAAGGATTGTTCTAGGCACTATACACATGGAGAACAAAGACTGTCTGGCCCCGAAGACCATATAACCTAGAATATTAACGAGACAACAACAGGTGGATACAAGTAGATGGGAGAGCACAAAGTAACACTGAAAAGATCAGCCCTATCTTGCTGGGCAGTTGTAAGAATGCTTGTAAATGTTTTTGATATACACTGATACAAGTTGATTTGTGAAAGTTCAGACAGTCCTAAAAATAATGTTAAGAAATCTCTGGAGCCATAGTGATTTAGATTTAATTGATCAGCATCAAGGAAGCTATTAAGATGTATAAGCCATTGTAAGGTCCTAAAGCCTGTGGGGTATTCAATTCATTGAAAGTGCATTAGTAATGAAGCAGTTAAACACTATTAAATACTATTACTCACTGTGTTCCCAAATCCTCACTTTAAAGCTATTTATCACACACTGCAAGCAGACAAAATGTAGGTCTGTTTCATTTTTGAAGGACCAACAGAAATTCAAGAACCGTGTTAAAGACCAGCATGTTTACAGTGGCAGAGTAGGTTTGTTTCCCAGCTTTATTATGCTGACTTGCCCCTTACTCCTCTGGAAATAGGGAAAATCTGATTCACAAAGACCATTATTCTAGTTTATAAGGCAAAAAGCATCTTCTGAAATCACAACTAGCATATGGCTACCTCTAGTTTCAGCGAAGCATCAGTTAAGTCAATTGAACCAGTCTATAGAGTAGCTTTTGCCAGGAAAAGCCGGATATAATGCACACCTGTACTGCAGACTAAGCTTACAAATAAGTGTGGTACAAAAACACTTTTGTCACTAAAACCTATTAAAACATGTAAACACAATTTATATTACAAAGATCAATAAAAGAACTCCTGATGAGAGAGGACTCAAAGAACATGGTATTGTTTATACTGATGAAACTTAAATCATGTTTGTTTTAATATTCTGATACAAGAGACTTTCCACTGTAGTAGGGTCTATATCTTTTCCCTCATGTAACTTCAGAGCCAATGCAAAGAATGTTTCACATTCTTTTCCATCAAGTATGTATAGATATTGTACCCTTGGAATGTTCCAGCTGCTTCTAATCTAATGATTAACATACAGTAGAACCCTGTTTATCCGGTCTAAGGGGGACCGGGGACAGACCAGATATTCAAAACTCCAGATAAACCGGAGAATGGGAAAATGCAATGCTGCAGCACCATTTAATGTCTGCAGGAGAGATTGTCTGCCTACGGCCTAAGAGTCCTGGTTGTTTGGTAAGCGTGGAGACACAGTTATGGGAGGGTCGGAGAAATTGGGTTCCACTGTCATTGCCAATTTCTGGATTCTTTTTAGGTTTGTCAGCCGAACTGGACAAAACCCAAGTTACAGGAAAAAACAGCAAAAAATGGTATGAAGGGTAGAATAAATACATTTTAAAATGCTGGAACTGGCACCAAGAGGAAAGCACTAATACTGACAGCTCAGGTCACTTTTTCATCCGTTGTGGCATTAATTAGCATATATTTAGAGGTGTATAGATTTTCATTTTAGATTTTTTTTTAATATTAATGTGATACTCACTCTCTAATCTGAATTTCATCTCTGAATTTTTGAGACAGCCAAACAATATGCACAAACATGGGAGACTCGGGTACTCTCTACTCCTACCTGAGAAAGTCCCATGTTTGTGCATCTTTTGGGCACAGAGTCGCATTGGAAGCTCATACTCGGCTGATTATCCACCACACCCCCAAAATCTTTTTCAGACTCACTGCTTCCCAGGATAGAGTTCCCCCATTCTATAAATATGGCCTACATTATTTTGTTCCTCGGTGTATATATTTTCATTTAGCTGTATTAAAATGCATATTGTTTGCTTGCTCCAGTTTACCAAGCAATACAGATCATTCTGAATCAGTGATTTGCCCTGTTCATTATTTACCACTCTCTTAATTTATGTGTCATCTGCAAAATTTATCAGTGATCATTTTGCTTTCTTCCAGGTCATTGATAAAAACGCGGAATAGCATAGGGCCAAGAACCAATCCCTGCTGGATGCCTCTGAAAATGCATTGATGACTACTCCTTGTTTACATTTACATTTTGAGATCTATGGGTTAGCCAGTTTTTAATGCATTTATTATGTGCCACATTAATTTTATGTCATTCTAGTTTTTTTAATCAAAGTGTCATGCGGCCAAACACCTCTCAGAAGTCTAACAATATTATATCAACATTATAACCTTTATCAACCAAACCTGTAATCTCATTAAAAAAAATATTAAGTAAGTTTGACCAGATCTATTTCCCATGCTGATTTGCATTAACAACATTACCCTCCTTTAATTCTTTATTAATACAAACCTGTATCAGCCATTCCATTATCTGGCTGAGGGTCTATGTCAGGCTTACAGGCCTATCATTATCTGGTTCACCATTATAAAAAAAATTGTGCCTAGCTGGACTTAACTTTTTCATATTCATTTTGTGGACTCATAAAGCCAGATTTTCAAAAGAGCTCTGCAATCAATAGCTACCATTTAGGCTCTTAAACAATGTGGCCAAATTTCAGAAGCGTTCAACACTGTAGCTTTCACCGAGAACAATTAAGAGCTACTAGGGTTGAGCGCTTTTGAAAACTCTGGCTTCGGTGTTGAGATTGCTGCTGTAGCTCAGAGAGAGTAACTCAGCTAACGGCTGGTCCCAGTCTATTCACACGAAAAAAAAAATTCATTGGGGGATTTGAAAGGGAGAAAAACATCTTAGACAAATGAGGCCAGAGATGTGTACATGATGCTGCATGGCACTGTTAGACCTTCAAGGAAATCAGGTCCAAACAGATCAACTGTGCTTTTAGTTTTCAGGCCTCCTATGCTCACCAGTCAAAGCTCCTCCAAGGCTTCCTCTTCTAAATGGTCTTCCATCTTCACTCAGCTGTCTTTTAAACTTAAATGACTTTCCAGGGCCAGAAGAGACTTCAGGGTTGCTGGATTTCCGAAATAGCATAGATGGAGGGGATAATATATGATCAAGCTGCAACGAAACAAAAAATGCATACTCTTTAAGGATAGATCCCACAATAGAAAGACACTGTCAGCATGAAAATCATATTCGTATGAAGGTTTTTTTTAACTTAGCAGTGGGTTCACAAAGTAAATTACATTTTAAAAAATTATATATTGCTAAATGAAGCATTAAAAATCAGCAAATGCCAGTATTGTTGCCTCTGTAACCTTAAGTCTGCACCCTTGTACATTAAGATACAGTTTTTCCATTATGTGATCACACACCTTTTTCCATGCAGAACCGCTGCCTCATTCAGGGTGGAGACACAGAGCCAGAATTAAGTCTGCACGGGCCTTCATAAAACCAACATTTCATAACTTTTGAGTGATTTGCCTAAATAACATTCTTTTAACAAAAAGAAAAGGAGTACTTGTGGTACTCCTTTTCTTTTTGCGAATACAGACTAATATGGCTGCTACTCTGAAACCATTCTTTTAAACAGTTTTTGACATGTATATACTGCAACATTAAATAAAAAAGCCACCAGATGGCAGTATGTCATAAACAGGAAACCTATTTAAAACATCAAATAAGAACTTGTTCCACTAACACCACGAGGTAAAATGTTCCATTTAAAGATTATTCGGCATATAGTGAAATCATTTACTTCTACTGTCTTTATTTCAAGGGAAATACAAATAAGGATGTTTGTTATTTAGGAGATTATCGCTCCTCCTATTTATTTGTACCCAAAATTACAGTCCTCTGCTTGTGACAACAATTTGATTAATGTGGAGATTATTCTAAATTTCACAAATATGAGATGGGATGCAAAAGAGGGCGAACTCTTAAAAAGATGTAAGTCTCTAGTAATAAAAATGTAGGGGTGGGAGCAAAGGGTGGGGATGTGGTCAATGTGGTATAGAAGGAGAATTTTTTCAAATAACTTTTTTCTGTAACGTACATGATTGACTCCAACATCATTTGTTCATTCTGCTAGAATATTTTGTAACATCCACTCTAATTTCATTGCTTTTAATTTAAATTTCTTTATCTTAACACTAAGACAATTTTGGAAACATTTGATCACTTGCTAGAAGATCAGACTGAGTCCAAAGCCTGGATAGCTAGAAGAGCTAGAAGAAAAAAAAAAACATCTTTTCAATAAAAGATGGTCAAAGTCAATGCTCATATTTCAAAATCCCACTCCACTGCCTCAAGAGCAGGTGGGGGTGGGGGGAAGTGATTTTGTGCCAGGATTTTTTTTTTTTTTTTTTTTAAATTCTGTGCAGTACTTAGACACCATGGGGTGAAGTCTTGGCTTCATTGGTCAGCAGGGTCAGGATTTCAGTTCCTAATTCACAGGACTAGGTCCAACACAAAACCTTTAGCTAGATTAAGATAAGTAATCTTACAAACAAAACACATACACCAGAGCAAATTAGGGATCAAAATCAAGGCTAACATATTAATGCTCCTATTTCTAAACTTCTTTGAGGATAGGGGTTTAAATCAGTCCTTTGGAACCTATTTGAATTAGAGATGAGATCAAATCTCACTCACACACACCATTAAGTTTACAAACAGTGTTTCAGCTGGCCATGAAAAAACAAGTCTCATCAGCTGTAATAATATAGTTCAAAGAATCTAATCTCATACTTCCATCTTCAGTTACTTGGCAATATTAACATATTATATCTTTCATATTGTTGCACAGCTTTAGTTTTAGAGAAGATGAAAGTCAATTTATCCTGAAACAAAATGCTTCTAAAACTATTGTAAAGGATTGTTTTGGTTTCTGATGAGGAAGAGAAAGTTATTTATGTAATGAAATGTATAGTACATATCTCCTTGAAAGAAGTCTAAAGGTTCTATCCTTTGCAGGCTACTGAAACAGTACTTTCCTTACAAAATTTGCACTTCATTGCAAGCCAAAGCTAAGGCAGCAAGTAAAAAGATTTTCTATCCACATCAGGACAGTCCCCCACGCAAGTGAAGTGTTTGCTTCCAAAGAAGCACAACTACCAACTGAGAAATATTTTTAACAGACCCGCTTTCCTGAAATGCTTCTTTCACTCTGAAGATATGTTTTAAGCAGCGTGGTATGTGCGCATCTTAAAAACAAATGGTAATTAGGTCAAATTAACTTTATGTACTGGCTCATGGATAAGACTTTCACACATTTTAAAATAGTGAAGCAATGGAAAGACATACTTCAATTAAATCCATGCTCATTCACTGTTCGTTTTTCTGGAATCTGTAAAACCACAAGAAAAGTGAGGTTTCCAAATAGCTAGGGGGATAAAAACACTGTTATCCCAAAGAAAGGTGGAGAGACAGAAGGGTTGTTTGTTTAAAATATGCCTCAAATATTTAAACAGTTTAAAAGTGTTCATGTCTTTTCTGTTCAGCACATAAACCACACACACACCCCTTGACAGTAGATTCCAGTGGAGTTGTCATCTTCATAATAGTAGTGTCCTTGCTAGGTGTTTGGGGATGTCATGATGCTGCACTCATGCAGAATGGATAACCAGAGAGAGGTATACATAACCAGATTCTACAGTACAGCTAGCCAGCCAATAAGGTAGCAGAAAACAATTGCTATGTTAGTCTGCACAATCTCCAAGAGACAGAAATCTGGGCTGAATTTAAAATTTGACTTTTTCTCTGAATGTACATTACGCACTGTCTCCCACCCACGTTAGTCATTATCAGCTTCAAAGACTGGACGGCGGGGGAGGGAAATGTATGATAGTGATTGGGGAGAAATTACGAAAAAGCTATGTATTACTTAGCTTTTCTGACACCGCACAAAAACAAAACTAATTTATTAAATTGAGATACAGCTCAAGTTACACTGAAAAATCCCTCATTCTGAGGAGCCCACTTGTGGAATACTAGAATAGATACTTCTCGGGGCTGTAAAATGGGTACACATAAAATTTATCTTATAGATAAGTGTATATATTTGAGAGTTCTATATCTTGAACATACTGTGAATTAAATATTAGTCTTTGAATTTATACAAAAGAGGCAAGAACTGTATTTTTAGCTTAGTGCACACCATTTATTAATGCCTTTGTTGTTAATATTCCTATAAGTGCATGAATCCGAATTTATGCAAAATGCTTTCCTGGTATCAAACATTTAAGAATTTCCTCCAAGAGAAGGCGAACACATTCCATATGCTAAACTAGCTTAAATTCATTGTTATAAGAGGAGATTAACTTTAAAAATAAATAAAACAAACAAACACCTAGTAGCTGCATAATACTTTTTGATCAGTAGATCTAGTGCTTTATGAAAGGTCAGCATCGTTATCCCCTTTTTAAGATGGAAGCTGTTTCTCCCCCGCCCGCAACCAAATACCATCTTGAAAATATTTCACAAAAACAAATGGCTTGTCTACCTAGTAAATAAAGTAAGTTGCACTGCGAGTCTCATCTCTTATGATTAGTATGACAGAGTGCTGAGAGATGGCGGTTGACCCACAACCCTGGACATTACTGGCACCAAATAGGGCATCCCACCCCCCTCCTCCTCCTCCTCGCTTCCCTTCCCCCCACCACTCAGAGAAAGTCTAATTGGTCAGGGATGTGCCTGATTATTGGGGCAGAATGAGGTTAGGAAGTTAATGATCTAATTAGTCCATTAACAGGCAAGTGGTTTAAAAAGAGCACAGGAAAGAAGTGCTCAAGGAAGAAAGGTGGGGGAGAGTTAAACAAAGTTAGGATAGCCTGACGAGAGGAGTTCTGTAAGTAGATACCTCAACCATCCCCTCCCACCTACCATCACCACCACTGGAGGAGGGGCTGGAGGGCTCAAAAACAGTGCAAAAGGGGGGGAGGTGGGTGCACTGACATGTACTGGTGGAGGAACTGAGACTGTATATAAAGTACACTCTGGTGTTTACAAGCAAGGAGGTGTCAGACACTCTGTGTTCATGGAAGAGGCATGGGTATGGTAGCTATGCCCACATCACAAGAAGTCAAAGAATTTAATATGCAGGAAACAATAGGGTTACATAGAAAGTATTCTAAGAACCTATAGAATGTAACAGAGAATGATGTAAAGAGAATGGGTTGAAAAATTCTCTACTGCATAATGAATTATATCCCTGCTACAGAATTCTTCTCGTTGGTTAAAAATTCTATAAAAATATGGACAGAATTTGAGTGATAGCCTCACTTCTGTTCTATAGGAATTTTTCCTACAGAGCTAGGAGACCAGTGATTTGTTCTCAACACGTATTTTATTAATATTTTGATATAGGCGCTGTATGAAGTTTGTAGACGATACCAAGCTGGGAGGGCGTTGCAAGTGTTTTTGAGGACAGGATTATAATTCAAAATGATCTGCACCAACTGGAGAAATGGTGTGAAGTAAATAGGATGAAATTCAATAAGGACAAACGCTAAGTACTCCACGTAGGAAGATACAATCAGCTGCACACATACAAAATGGGAAATGACTGCCTAGGAAGGAGTACTGCGGGAAGGGATTTGGGGGTCATAGTGGACCACAAGCTAAATATGAGCCAACAGTATAATGTTGCAAAAGAAGCAAACAGCCTTCTGCGATGTATTAGCAGGAGTGTTGTAAGCAAGACACGAGAAGTAATTCTTCCACTCTACTCTGCGCTGATTAGGCCTCAACTGGAATATTGTGTCCAGTTCTGGGCGCCACATTTCAGGAAGGATGTGGACAAATTGGAGAGAGTCTGGAAAAGAGCTATAAAAACATGACCTAAGAGGGAAGATTGAAAAAAATTGGGTTTGTTTAGCCTGGAAAGGAGAAGACCGAGAGGGGACACGATAACAGTTTTCGTGTATGTAAAAGGCTGTTACAAGGAGAAGGAAGAAAAATTGTTTTTCTTAACCTCTGAGGATAGGATAAGAAGCAATGGGCTTAAATTGCAGCAAGGAAGGTTTAGGTTGGATATTAGGAAAAACTTCCGTCAGGGTGGTTAAGCACTGGAATAAATTGCCTAGGAAGGTTGTGGAGTCTCCATCATTGGAGATTTTTAAGAGCAGGTTAGACAAACACCTGTCAGGGATGATCTAAATAATACTTACTTCTGCCAGGAGCGCAGGGGATTGAACTAGATGACCTCTCGAGTTCCAGTTCTATGATTCTATTTATGTCTGTGTCTAGAATCAGCTGTTTCCTGAAACGGCATTCCCCTTGCCTTGTCCTGACACTAGTATAGTCCTGGATCCTTAAAAGTACACCTGTTCTGCAGGAAAGATGGATTTTTCCTTTTTTTAAAAACGCAAAATGTTAATCAATAGAATTCACCATGCAAGACAGGTGGATATTTAAGACTCCAGGGCTGCAATGCATCTATATGCCAAGCTGTAACTATTACCCATGTCAAAAAGATACATCAAGTATGTCAACTGGTTAACAGTGAAGCCTTATGAATGCTAAACATTTATACAAGATAGTCCAGTTACAGACTACAGCTGATGTTGATTTTTTGAAGTGCAATTGACATTTCATGGTAATCTATATGGATATTATCCTCCTTTTTTCTGTTCGTCATACTTCATAATCAGATAAACAAAATGTTTCTTCTTAGAAGTTCATCTGCAACAGCAGCTTACTTTTCACCGTAGCCCAAAACCAGGGGCCTGGCAGTAGTGTCACAGACACAAGATTATGGATTTCAGGAGGGAAAAATGTAGCTGAGTTAATAAATTAAGATCATGTAGTCATCCAAATAGTAATAAGTTAAGAAGAAGAGAAATAGGCTATGGCTTCATCAGGAGCTCTTTAATTATCTGAAACTGAAAAAGGAATCCTACAAAAAGTGGAAATTGCTAAGGAGGAGTACAAGAGTATAGCACAAGCATGAAGACACAAAATTAGAAAGGCTAAGGCACAAAATGAATTATACATAGCAAGGACCATAAAAGGCAATAAGAGGCTCTATCAATACATTAGGAGCAAGAGAAGGATGACAGAAAACATAGGGCCTCTACTGAGCGGAGAAGGAGAGCTAATAATTGATGACATCAAGAAGGCTCGGGTGTTTATTGTCTATTTTGCTTCAGTCTTCACTAAAAGGTTAATGGTAACCAGATACTTAATACTATTAATAACACCACCACCATCATCAGGGAAGGAGTATAAGCCAAAAATTGGGAAAGAATAGGTTAAAAAACTATTTAGCTCAGTTGGGTGTAAGACAAGTATGCAGGACCTCATGAAATTCATCCTACAAAACTTAAGGAACTAGCTGAAGCAATCTTGTAACTTTAGCAATTATCTTCAAGAACCTGTGACGGATGAGTGAGGTCCCAGAGGACTGAAGAAGGGAAACCATAGTGCCTATTTTTAAAAAGGACAACAAAGATGACAGAGGGAATTACAGTTAAATCAGCCTAACTGATACCTGGAAAGATACTGAAACAATCAGTATGCAAGCACTGAGTGGCTAATAGGGTGATAATGAATAGCCAGCATGGATTTGTCAAGACCCAAGTCATGCCACACCAACCTAATTTCCTTGCCCAGCTAATGTGGGAGGGGAACAGTAGACATGATATATTTAGGTTTTAGTAAGGCTTTTCACACAGTCACACATGATGTTCTCATAAGCAAGTTAGATAAATGTTTGGTGAAATTACTATAAGATGGATGCAAAATTGGTTGAAAGACCGTACTCGAATAATAGTGATTAAAGGTGGGACTTAGATAGTGGGATCCTGCAGGGGTCTGTTCTGGGTCCGCTATTAGTCAATGTTTTCGTTAATGACTTGGATGATGGAGTGGTGGAGAATATACTTAAATAGCATTTACAGATGATACCAAGCTGGAAGGTGTTGCTAGCACATTGGAGGACAGGATTAGAATTCAGAACAACCTTGACAAATTGCAGAACTGGTCTGAAATCAACAAGATGAAATTCAGTAAAGACAAGTGCACAGATCTACACTTAAAATGGAAAAATCAAATGCACAACTACAAAATGGGGAATACCTGGCTAGGTGTTAGTGCTGCTGAAAAGCATCTGGGGGTTATAGTGGGTCACAAAATGAATATGATTCAACAATGTGAAGTATCTGATAAAAAGGATAATATTCTCAGGTGTATTAATAGGAGCGTCATATGTCAGACAGGAGATAATTGTTGCACTATATTCAGTACTGGTGAGTGCTCAGCTGCAGCACTGTGCTGAATTCTGAGCACCAAATTTTAGAAAGATGTGCACAAACTAGACAGAGTCCAGAGGAGAGCAACAAACATGATAAGTAGTTTAGAAAACCTGACTTATGAGAAAGGTTAAAGAAATTGGGTACGCTTAGTCTTGAGAAAAGATGAATGAGGGGGGTCCTGTTAACAGTCTTCAAATATGTTAAGGGCTGTTATAAAGAGGACCATGATCAATTATTCCCCATGTCCACTGAAAGTAGGACAAGAAGCAACAGTCTTAATCTGCAGCAAGGGAGATTTAGGTTAAATATTAGGAAAAAAATCTTTCTAACTATGGGTATGTCTACACTGCAATGGGAAGCAAGCCTCTCAAACCAGGTTGACAGATGCACCCTTGTGAGGCTTGAGCTAGCAAGCTAAAAATAGCAGTGTGGAAACTGCGCCACGAACTGAGGCTCGGGTTAGCCACCCAAACTTGAATGAAACTGTTGACCTGGGCTGGGAGGCTCATTAACTTTTTTTTTTAAAGACATTTTTGTATTTCAAAATACTTCCCTTTTCTGACCACTTCTAATCTCTATATAGAAGGAATATTCAGATTTCCCATTTGGCATTAAAATAGAGGTGTAGGTTTTAAATGACTTGTCCCAAAGTACTCATGCAAAACCTAGGATTGCGGGAGTTTAATTTGTTACTCTTAAATGTAGCAAGATTTAATATCATTATCATATCTTTCATACAAACCATATACAAACACACATTTCTTAAATACAGCGTTTGCTGTCATTCATACCAAAAATCTTTTAACCATCAGGCATCAAATGTAAAAAAAGAGAAACGTACAATTACCTCAAAACGTGTACAGACTATGGGTTGAAAATGAAAAGTGCCTGCTGTGCATTTAGTGCTAAGCAGTAGGCCATTCTCTTTATTTTAGAGCAGACGCCCTAAAATAAAGACCCAATTCCTGTCGTTAAGAATGTAAACACCAGGATGTCCACTGTATCTACTTATCTCAATAACTGAAGGGAACAGTGTAGCAGGATAAAAAGTATCTTGCTCAAAATTCTTCTCTCTGCTTATCAGAATCATGTCAGTCTTACCTGGATAGAATTTGAGCATCCAGTAGGAATTCTGATCTCACTTTATAGAGAATGCCTGCCCTTTGTTATCAAAGCAGTGCACAACCTCAGGATCCCGCTGAACTATACTGATCTCTTCTGCATTCCCAAATAGTAGCCGTGCCAGAAAGAGTCCTCTGTGGTCACCAAGGAGCTACAGCTAAGTTCAATAAGCAACTGCTCACTTACAGGTGAGGAAACCAATAAGAACACATCACTCCATTTCTTCATATTTCCATTGGGATCCTTGTGTAGCTCTGGTTCCGTTTTGGATTCCTTTGTCCTGATCTCTAAAGCCCTATAAGTGTTAGGGTCAAGCTCAGAGGTTCAGTAATGGCATGGCCCCAGCTAGATACTCAGAGTCAAACCACCCAAGTTGGTTTACACCTGAAGAGAGAGGTGTTCTTATTCTTTGAAAGAACTAATCTCCCTAAATTTAATTAGGAAAAGCCCAGATACTTTGGTAACAGCTACCTTTGAAGTGTGTGTAAAAATGCTGATAAGCTGCTTCATTGGCAGTCATCTAAGCAGAATAGTAAAGGGACCATAGCATCAAATACACCAGTGAAGAAAATCAGAAGCAAGTCTTCTTTTAAATAGAGAATCACCCAAACCACATGCCTAACTGTGTGCAAACCTTTTTGAGCAATGAAAATCACATCTCTCGGTTATCACAGCTACCAACTCAGAATCCAATAGAAGCAAACTGGAGTTAAGAATAGGCATTTAAAAAAAGAATGGAAACAGCATACTGTGGATACCAGGAAGGGTCTCTCTCACATGTGCAAGAAATATCTAAATAGTGCTCCACTGAGAATCACAGTACACTTAAAGCTGATGGCAGACAACACAACCTCCTGCTCTCAGAGTGAGGAAGCCTTGTCTGTGCCTGACTGGGTCAATTCCACAAGCTGTGGGAAATACAAGCACTGCCCTCTCACCCTACACAGGCTCCACTGTCCTTTAAGAGGTTAGCAATAAAAACACTCCAATCCCCAAGCCTCTCTCTGGACTGCGCAGTCCCTGGTCCACTGGACACTCAGAATTAACAGATTAAGCAGTACACACCAAAAAAAGCAGGATTCAATAGTTTACCACTTTCCCTTCAGATTACCCCTCTATGTAACACACAGCACTTAAAGATATATTTATAGTGAAAACAAGGAAGTTTATTTAACAAAGTATAGAGATTCTAGAAGTAGCAAGTGAAAGTATTAGAAACAAATGATTAAATGTAAAATAAAATTTTCTACACATTTTTTAGAGCCTAGACTTAACTAACAAGATGCTGTCTTGGCAAATGGAGTTTAGCTCATCCATGCTAATACCTTGCAGCATTTTCCAGCCTCTTTCATCTATGCTTTGACCCTCCTTTCATAAAAGACAGAACACACTGACTGTTCGTCTCCTTGGTGAAGAATCCTGTGTATACTTCAGTACCCCCAGTTACACCCCAAAAATTCATAGTCTTTATTCAAACAGGATGCCCCCCTGCTACATTTGATTTTTTCTTGCAGATCTTCTCTCATATGAATTCACAATCTCTTCATTAGTATCAGGCTCAACAGATTTACATTGTAAGCCACACAACACACAATGACCAGCCAGAGAAAAAAGTGTCTACTGCCCCTGGCCTAAACAGAACCCGTTTAATCACCTTCTGGTGACCTATCTGAACTTCCATACCTTAAGAAGATAGTTTTCAGTATAGCTACATAATTCCTTAAGTATCTATGCATACATCCTGCAACTATTAGAATGATAGTTGCATTACTGGCTGTTGGTAGAGACCTCACATGCCACTGTTTGGCACATACTAGGTAGACATCAGACCTAGGAGATCCCCATAAACCCCTACGCACCCCTTTCTGCCTTCTGCCAGTTGGTACCAAAGTGTCCCTGGGTCACAATGGAGTTATACTAATGTAAAAAAATCATCGTGACAGTTGACTCAGGCCCCAAATATTGAACAGTGGCCTACATTTACACATAGAAATGATGCACACACGCACTCGCTCACTCTCGAGGATATGTCTGCAACCTTTGTGAAAGACAATAATCAAGAGTGGAATAGCAGGTTTTTTCGGTTCCAATTAATTTAATTGATATTAGAAACAGACAAACTGAACACAGAAATTGCCAATCAGCAGTATTAGGCCAGCTAAATAATTTTCAACAAAATTTAGATGGCTGGAAATGCCCTGTATCGTGAATGCTGAGCCAGCAGTGGGTTTGAGGCATACCGCTCAGCAGCAAGGATATTCCCTTCCCTTCTTGTATTGTGATCTTTTCCTTTTCCCATCTTGACAGGGGGAAAGAAAAAGTGCTCTGAGGTATTGAAATCTTACTGGTGTCTACTACTACATCTGTCTTGTGCAGAAACTAAATGAGTACAGAGGGAGTTTCATGAGTAAGCCCGCAGACAGGTGTGCCAAACACTCTAGGCTTCTGTTACAGAAAGAACACAACCGATCAGTCCTGGACTGGTGAAACCTGAGGGGGCAAGGAGCCAAATTTGCTGTTGTGCATTCAGTGTTATTACTGGGAAAATGCAAACATTCAGGATAAATTACAGAATGTTATATTGTCCCACAGAAGCCCCACATACGCCTGCAGCCTTCTAGGTTCCATGTGACTAATTGGACAAACTCAGCTTTCTGAACAGAAAATTAATGCTCCACACTAATCAAGCCTGAGATCTAAACAGTGCTGAACTCAGCTAGAAAAACAAATTAGAGGAGACAGGGTGAGGGCAATATTGCTTGGTTACCATACAACAAGACATGCCAGCTAAAGAGCGAGCAACTCTGAAGAAAATGTTAGTTTTCAAATTTAAACAGTCTCCACAGATAAACTAAAACACTATAATTATCTGTCTGCTTCTTGCAGTCTGGTGTGCCAGCTATAAACAGCAGTGCTCATTGCCCAATAGAGTATTGCTAGAAAACTACTACCAATATTTAACATGAAGTCTAGAATGTGTACTTGACACAAGAAAGCTATACAATTGGTTCCTCAAAGGACAAAATACCGAAGATACTCTTTTACTGATTTGCCTGTAGGCAAAAAAAAGAAGCTATAAAAGAAGACTATGCACACGGGTTTCTCTCACTACCTTTTTTTTTTTAAAAGAGATTTTAATGTTTATTCTCTATCAGTTGTTAAATTGTTATTGCATTGTTAAATGCCTGAAAGTAACACTTCCTCTCCCCCCTGTGTGCGCTCACACACACACACACACTTTTCTTTTTGTCACAGATGCATTTTTGTTCCTTCATACAGCACAGTGTGACTGTTTTACTTCCTTGTTGTCTAATATTAGCAGAGTCTTGGCAATTGTGTTTGTTTGTGCTCTCTGCTAAAGCACAACATAAACCATTAGGTATTGAGAAAGTAGGAAAAAGACAACAGACTTCAAAAAACCACCACTGACAAAACTGCATCCTCAAGTACTTTAATGACCTTCACGATGCAATAAGAAAGTCAATTACAAATACAATACATTCATTAAATATTTCCATATGTCACAGTAAATTTAACATTATTTTAACAGTGTGGATTATACATAGAGACTTTGGGGAGGAAAGGGGATAAGTATCACTGACAGATGCTACACTGAAGAGGATTAAATTATAGTAAACTTTCCTTCAAAGTCACCTTCAATTCCAGAAAAAAAAAACTGAGGTACATTAAGAAGAGGACCTATTCATCTCCATCAGTTGTTGACATCATCATCATTTGGTTAGTGAAAAAATGCTTTAATTTGCTGAGGAGAACATATATCTTCAGAAAGGGTATTTTTCGATTTACCATGAATGCTAATGAAGTGAAAGCAGTTTAGTTCATTTGTAAAATCCATTTCTAGTCAGTCACCACTGAGCTCCTAACCTTACCTAAAAAGGTTTCATTTGCTCAGTTGCCTCAGTCAGCTAGTTGTTTATTCAAGTCTATGCACTGCATCCATGCTCAATTAGGTCTCACTTTCCCCTCAATTACATTGAAATTAAAAATAAAAATGCAAGGTAAAATGTTGCTAATCCCACTGACCAGCTTGTTTTAACAACCCATATTTAGAACAATTGCAATTCCAAGCAGCACAGAAGGTCTCTACCAAAATACTGCATTTTTTGTGAAATCCAGCCACTGACTAACAAAATCCCATTCATTAACTTACTCCCTTGGCAAGTGTAAAACATTCTTTTGGCCCCAGAAGCTTGTAATAAATAGCTTTGAGCACCGTAGTATTTCTGAATTCTACATTTAGAAATTTTAAAATAAGATAAAATACTCATTACTTGCCTTGAATAGAGACAATATTTTTCTAGGTCAATCAATTATATTTTATATTTTATGTAGACCATTAAAAATACTACACAATCCTTTTGGCCCTATGAAGCGTCCAATCCACAATCACTTTCCTTAGAAATAACATCTATCAAAGAATTCACTGAACATTATGCAAGTCAGGTACAAAGCAAAGGAAAAGAAAACCATGGCAAAACAGGCTTACAGGAGGGGGGTTCTCAGTATGTAATAAAGCTGAAGTTGATCTGTAAATCAATGCATGATGACTGAAAAGCTATTTATGTGAAGGACTTGCAAAGTTAATTTACACTTTGATTTGGAAAAAAAATGCTTTACTGGGTGTATTAGTACAAATGCTATGCGCATATACTTCAGTACAAGATGCATAACTGCCCATTTGCAACATTCCTTTTTGTATTTTTAAACTAAATAAACAGTGTATCTAGCACCAGAAATTTTAGTTTAACTCTGTAGCCACTGAGCTTCACATTTAACATAGTTCTTAAATATTTTTAAATAATGCAATATTGCCAAAAGAGACTACGCAGACAAAGGCTTTTTAATCTTTTCCATACCATGCCTGAGATAGTTCAGTTGGAAATATACACTTGAAAATTTGCTCAAATTGAACTGAAATAACGGATTTAGTGGCTTGGTAATTTTTCGAGAAACCTGTAACATAATAAATCAACACCTAAATCTCTTTTCTTAATTGTAGTTAACATATCAGAAGCTCACAAAAAAAAATGGCAAAAGATTCTAGAGGCCTAATGACAAGTGTAGATGGGAGGAAGAGCACTGCCCAGATCACTTGTACCTAATTTGTCCTCTTTGTTAAGGGCAGTAGTAAAAAACTGTACTCAGTTTTTAAACGCCTCCATTCATATCACATCTTTTGGCAACTGTCATTTGTCAATCTCAGACTACTTTAAAATGAGTACATCTAGGTTTTGTTAACAGGAGTTACTGAAGGGGCTTAGCAACATTATCTGGCTCAAATAACCCGTTCAAAGACTTAAGGGAGAAAAAAAGTTACAAGCAGTAAGGAGAATCTGGGAAAAAGAATGCATGCAGTCAGAAGGGAATCTGTGCTGTACTGTTGCTGTCCTTAGTCAATTTTCCAATTCATCTGGTATAAGCAGACTTAAGCACAGCATCCTACTCAATCCCATCTATCCCAATCACTGTGGTATCAAGGATCAGTGCTTAATATAAAAAGCACTTCATATTTTCCACTCATCCTTATCCTTTTGGCTTTGTCTAGAATGTGACATACGCTCAACATTCCATTATTAAAACATAATGCCATAGGTTGAAATTTAAAAAAAAAAAATCCCAATCTTGAGGACCTTGGAGTCGAAAATTAGACCAAGAATTACACAACTGATGAGGACAGCTGCATATTGTGAACCTTACCATAGCTTTTGGTAAAAAATTGTACAAGATAAAGATTGGAATGCAGCACACTCTGAAGAAATGCTTCCACTGACTGAAGCAAAACACACAGTATATCTCCACTACAACATAAACCCCTCTCCTAAGACAAAAAGAAAACGAGTACTTGTGGCACCTTAGAGACTAACCAATTTATTTGAGCATAAGCTTTCGTGAGCTACAGCTCACTTCATCAGATGCATACTGTGGAAAGTGTAGAAGATCTTTTTATACACACAAAGCATGAAAAAATACCTCCCCCCACCCCACTCTCCTGCTGGCAATAGCCCATCTAAAGTGATCACTCTCCATACAATGTATACCTTCAGATCAGCGGCACTGCTATGGGTACCCGCATGGCCCCACAGTATGCCAACATTTTTATGGCCGATTTAGAACAACGCTTCCTCAGCTCTCGTCCCCTAATGCCCCTACTCTACTTGCGCTATATTGATGACATCTTCATCATCTGGACCCATGGAAAAGAAGCTCTTGAGGAACTCCACCATGATTTCAACAATTTCCATCCCACCATCAACCTCAGCCTGGTCCAGTCCACACAAGAGATCCACTTCCTGGACACTACAGTGCTAATAAACAATGGTCACATAACCACCACCCTATACCGGAAACCTACTGACTGCTATTCCTACCTACATGCCTCCAGCTTTCACCCTGACCACACCACACGATCCATTGTCTACAGACAAGCTCTGCGATGCAACCGCATTTGCTCCAACCCCTCAGACAGAGAAACACCTACAAGATCTCTATCAAGCATTCTTACAACTACAATACCCACCTGCGGAAGTGAAGAAACAGATTGATAGAGCCAGAAGAGTTCCCAGAAGTCACCTACTACAGGACAGGCCTAACAAAGAAAATAACAGAACGCCACTAGCCGTCACCTTCAGCCCCCAACTAAAACCCCTCCAACACATTATTAAGGATCTATCAACCTATCCTGAAGGATGACCCAACACTCTCACAAATCTTGGGAGACAGGCCAGTCCTTGCCTACAGACAGCCCCCCAACCTGAAGCAAATACTCACCAGCAACCACATACCACACAACAGAACCACTAACCCAAGAACCTATTCTTGCAACAAAGCCCGTTGCCAACTGTGCCCACAGGGCCTAATAACATCAGCCACACTATCAGAGGCTCGTTCACCTGCACATCCACCAATGTGATAATGCCATCGTGTGCCAGCAATGCCCCTCTGCCATGTACATTGGTCAAACTGGACAGTCTCTACGTAAAAGAATAAATGGACACAAATCAGATGTCAAGAATTATAACATTCATAAACCAGTCGGAGAACACTTCAATCTCTCTGGTCACACGATTACAGACATGAAAGTTGCGATATTACAACAGAAAAACTTCAAAACCAGACTCCAGAGAGAAACTGTTGAATTGGAATTCATTTGCAAATTGGATACTATTAACTTAGGCTTGAATAGAGACTGGGAGTGGCTAAGTCATTATGCAAGGTAACCTATTTCCCCTTGCTTTTTCCTACCCCCCCCCCCCAAGATGTTCTTGTTAAACCCTGGATTTGTGCTGGAGATGGCCCACCTTGATTATCATACACATTGTAAGGAGAGAGATCACTTTAGATAAGCTATTACCAGCAGGAGAGTGGGGTGCGGGGAGAGAAAACCTTTTGTAGTGGTAAACACCCATTTTTTCATGGTTTGTGTGTACAAAAAGATCTTCTGTACTTTCCACAGTATGCATCCAATGAAGTGAGCTGTAGCTCACGAAAGCTTATGCTCAAATAAATTGGTTAGTCTCTAAGGTGTCACAAGCACTCCTTTTCTTTTTTGCGAATACAGACTAACACGGCTGTTACTCTGAAACCTCTCCTAAGACAGGTGCTAACCTCTGACTGGCTGAAAGCAGTTTGCAACAAACAGGACAACATGCTCAATGGTACCGGTTCAATCTGTGTGTGGCAGGGCAAGGGTAAAACCCCTTGAATGCCCTGCCAAAATGCTTGCTAAGCCCTGCTTTCTGGTAGGGAAGCCAGGTGCAGGGGCCCAGGCAGCCAGCAGAGAGCCCATCTGCAGGCCCTAACGAGGGTAGGCTCACAGCAACGACTTGAGCTAAGTAGCGGCAGCTGGGCTGCAGAAGGGAAGGGCTATAAAAGCCCTAGAGAAAGCTCAGTCAGGAGGCTAGCCTCAGAGGGAATAGGAGGCTACAGCTCTGTCTCCTCTCCACAGGAGACCCTGGAACAGGTTTGAAAGGGGATAACTGTTGGGGAATAAAGGGGACTACACTGCAGCACTGTAAATAAAAAGCACAAGGGTGAAACACCAGAAGAAGATGTGAGGACTCTTATTTTGCCAGCCTAAGCATAGGGAGAGAAGGCGGAAACCTGTACAGACCCTGTGAAACTGTACAAGAAACTATATCTCCATTCTAAAAGGATGTTTGTAAGAGGTATGTTTGATGGAATCAAGAAAGCAACAGATCCTTCAGCCAAGCAGGCTGCCCCACTCAAAACTCTTCATGAAGACATCACTGACAGAAGCAAATAGATGCAACATAGGGTGGAACATTACCACAAACTCTACTCATGTGAAACCACTGTTTCTGAAGCAGCTAAATGTGATCACCAAACTCCAGACGACCAAAGAGCTTAATACAAAGCCATCTATAAATGACTTTGGAAAGGCAATCATTTTCATAGCATCAAGAAAGGCTAAAAGAGAGAATTCCAGGTGAGTTCCTGAAACACAGAAGGTAAGTTGTGCTTAAACATAGACTCATAGAATATCAGGGTTGGAAGGGACCTCAGGAGGTCATCTAGTCCAACCCCCTGCTCAAAGCAGGACCAATCTCCAACTAAATCATCCCAGCCAGGGCTTTGTCAAGCCTGACCTTAAAAACTTCGTAGGAAGGTGATTCCACCACCTCCCTAGATAACCCATTCCAGTGTTTCACCACCCTCCTAATGAAAAAGTTTTTCCTAATATCCAACCTAAACCTCCCCCACTGCAACCTGACACCATTACTCCTTGTTCTGTCATCTGCTACCACTGAGAGCAGTCTAGATCCATCCTCTTTGGAACCCCTTTCAGGTAGTTGAAAGCAGCTATCAAATCCCCCCTCATTCTTCTCTTCCGCAAACTAAATAATCCCAGTTCCCTCAGCCTCTCCTCATAAGTCATGTGTTCCAGTCCCCTAATCATTTTTGTTGCCCTCCGCTGGACTCTCTCCAATTTTTCCACATCCTTCTTGTAGTGTGGGGCCCAAAACTGGACACAGTACTCCAGATGAGGCCTCACCAATGTCGAATAGAGGGGAACGATCACGTCCCTCGATCTGCTGGCAATGCCCCTACTTATACATCCCAAAATGCCATTGGCCTTCTTGGCAACAAGGGCACACTGTTGACTCATATCCAGCTTCTCGTCCACTGTAACCCCTAGGTCCTTTTCTGCAGAACTGCTGCCTAGCCATTTGGTCCCTAGTCTGTAGCGGTGCATGGGATTCTTCCATCCTAAGTGCAGGACTCTGCACTTGTCCTTGTTGAACCTCATCAGATTTCTTTTGGCCCAATCCTCTAATCTGTCTAGGTCCCTCTGTATCCTATCCCTACCCTCCAGTGTATCTACCTCTCCTCCCAGTTTAGTGTCATCTGCAAACTTGCTGAGGGTGCAATCCACACCATCCTCCAGATCATTAAAGAAGATATTGAACAAAACCGGCCGGAGGATAGACTCTTGGGGCACTCCACTTGATACCGGCTGCCAACTAGACATGGAGCCATTGATGGCTACCCGTTGAGCCCGACAATCTAGCCAACTTTCTATCCACCTTATAGTCTATTCATCCAGCCTATACTACTTTAACTTGCTGGCAAGAATACTGTGGGAGACTGTGTCAAAAGCTTTGCTAAAGTCAAGGAACAACACGTCCACTGCTTTTCCCTCATCCACAGAGCCAGTTATCTCGTCATAGAAGGCAATTAGATTAGTCAGGCATGACTTGCCCTTGGTGAATCCATGCTGACTCTATGATGTTTTGCTTGCATGTTTGAGGGAAAGAGGAGGAGATATGAAGGATGCCAACCTCAGAACGTTGCATAAAACAAAGGAGATTGGAGTGATTGCAACAACTACAGAGGAATTTCTCTCCTTACTGTTGCTGACAAGCCATTTGCCTGGTTCACTCTCAGAAGACTACAAGTTCTTGCTGAACATATATATCCAGGGAGTTAGTGCAGCTTCCATGCCAGTAGATTGACTACCAACATGGTCTTTGCATTAAGGCAACTGCAAAAAAAAAAAAAAAAGCATCAAGACCAAGGAAAACCTCTCTACAAGGCCTTCATAGATCTGATTCAATCCTTCCACAGTGGCAAAAAGGCTACAGTCCAGTATGATGGCAATCAATCTGACAGCTTTGAAGTCTGCAGTGGCACCAAATAGGGATATGTTTTGGCAAAAAAAACTCTTTGGCATATTCTTCTGTCTGCTGCTTTGTCATACTTTCTCATTTAGCACTGACGTTACACATCTCCATACAAAACCAGACAGAAAAAACTCTTAAACACTGCATATCTAAGAGCAAAAAGGATAGTAAAAACACCTGCTGATAAAAACTTTTTTGAGAACAGCACAGTGCTCACTGAAGTGACGAGGAGCTCCAGCAATTTTGCAATAGCATTGTGCTAACTTGTTATAAATTTGGATCATGTTTCTAAAGAAGTCAATGATTATGGCACAAGATGTGTTTATTGCATCAGAAGTTTTAATATCTAGCACCACCCTAGAAGTTGTGCACAAGTGGTGCTAACTAGGAATAAATATATCTGATAAGCTCATCATCTAGAGATAAGTTAAATTTCACACTGGAAAGGCAGCTTTCATGTTCAGACAACTGACCAAGCACATGTGGAACAACAGAAAACAAACTGAACACCAAAGGATTGGTCTACCAGACATGAGTTTTGACCATATTGCTTTATGGTGGTGTGACCTGGACCACGTACAGAAGGTATAAGATGGCTAAATACCTTTCACTGCTACTGCCTTCACTGTATTCTAAATATCACATGGGAAACCAAAGTTCTTGACACCAAGTCTAATCACTATTCTCAAAACACACACATCTCTGTTGGCTTGGTCATCTGCACTGGATGGACAGATTCCAAAGGATCTCCTGTATGGAGATGTGCAGATGCTCCAAGGCCACTGGGTTAACTTAGGCTCAGGTTCAAGAATGTTTGCAGAAGGGATCTGAAAACATTCAACATCTGGGAAGATGCAGGCCACATTGGAGGATGAAGAGAGGCGACAGAGAAACGAAAGCACAGGAGGTCTCAAGCGCTAGGAGTGCACCAGCTTCATCTTCTGGGCCAGTGCCTTATGCCTGCATTATCTGTAGCAAGGACCATCATGCAAGATTTGGACTTTTTAGCTACTTGCAATGCTGCAGCAGGACACACAGTAACTGGGGCTATCAAGCGATTAAAAAAATTAATCACGATTAATTGCGCTGTTAAACAATAGAAAACCATTTATTTTAAATATTTTTGGATGTTTTGCTACATTTTCAAATTATTACTTTCAATTACAACACAGAATAGAAAGTGTACAGTATATAGCGTACAGCTCACTTTATTTTTAATTACAAATATTTGCACTGTAAAAAACTATTTTTCAATTCACCTCATACAAGTAATACAGTACAATCTCTTGATCATGAAAGTTGAACTTACAAATGTAAAATTATGTACAAAAAAATGCATTCAAAAATAAAACAATGTAAAACTTTAGAGCCTACAAGTCCACTCAGTCCTACTTCTTGGTCAGCCAATCACTCAGATAAGCTGGTTTGGTTACAATTCGCAGGAGACAATGCTGCCTGCTTCTTGTTTACAACGTCACCTGAAAGTGAGAATAGGCATTCACATGGCACTGTTGTAGCTGGCATTTCAAGATATTTATGTGCCAGATGCGCTAAAGACTCATACGTCCCTTCATGCTTCAACCACCATTCCAGAGGACATGCTTCCATGCTGATGACGGGTTCTGCTTGATAATGATCCAAAGCAGTGCATAGTGACACATGTTCATTTTCATCATCTGAGTCAGATGCCATTAGCAGAAGGTTCATTTTCTTTTTTGGTGGTTTGGGTTCTGTAGTTTCCACATTAGAGTGTTGCTCTTTTAAGACTTCTAAAAGCATGCTCCACACTTAGTCCCTCTCAGATTTTGGACAGCGCTTCAGATTCTTAAACCTTGTGTTGAGTGCTGTAGCTATTTTTAGAAATACCTTTGGTTCCTTCTTTGCGTTTTATCAGCTCTACTGTGAAAGTGTTCTTAAAACAAACCTGTGCTGGGTCATCATCCGAGACTGCTATAACATGAAATATATGCAGAATGTGGGTAAAACAGAGCAGGAGACATACAATTCTCCCCCCAAAGAGTACAGTCACAAATTTAATTGACACATTTTTTTAATGAGCATCATCAGTATGGGAGCATGTCATCTGGAATGGTGGCCAAAACATGAAGGGGCATACGAATGTTTAGCATATCTGGCATGTAAATATCCTGAAAGTGAGAACACGCATTGCAAGTAAGAAACAGGCAGCAGTATATCTCCCGTCAACATAAACAAACTTGTTTGTCTTAGCGATTGGCAGAATAAGAAGTAGGACTTAGTGGACTTGTAGGCGCTAAAGTTTTACACTGTTTTGGTTTTGAGTGCAGTTATGTAACCAAAAAAAAAAATCTGCATTTGTAAGTTACACTTTCACGATAAGGAGGTTGCACTTCAGTACTTATATGAGAACTGAAAAATACTATTTCTTCTGTTTATCATTTTTACAGTACATATATTTGTAATAAAAAAATATAAAGTGAGCACTGTGCACTTTGTATTCTGTGTTGTAATTGAAATCAATATTGAAAATGTAGAAAAACATCCAAAAATATTTAATTTCCATTGGTACTCTATTGTTACAAGTACAATTAATTGAGATTAATTTTTTTAATCATGATTAATTTTTTTTGAGTTAATCGCATGAATTCACTGTGATTAACTGACAGCCCTAACAGTAACTGAACTGCTTTAGGACTTCTACCACCATCTTCCGAGATTCATAGTTGCCATGCATTCATTCATTCATTAGCTGAAACAGCACTGAACAAAGGAAGACATATTGAAAACTGTAGTATCCCAATACCCTGAAGACCACTCAGGTTTACCTGTGAACAAAAAGGGTCTTACTGGAACCCCCTCTAGACTTCTCTTCCTCATGACTCCCATGGGTGCCCCTCCTCTTCCTTGTCCTGGCTCCACTTCCTGTTTTCTTAAAGGAGCCATGCATCATAAGCAGTCATTCCCAAATACTACAAAAAGACATCCTATGTGAGCATGAATTGCCAAATCAAAGTAATCTTCAACCCTCCCCCGCCACCATTGTCTTTATAAAAGTTAATCAAAAACTTATTTGCTAGATTAATGGCTATCCCAGTTCCAGATCCTAAATGAGTACCTATTTAAGAAGAAATAGTATTACAAATAAAAGGTGAAGCTGCACAAACTATATTTTCAACTCACTTAAGAGCCAAAAAAAGAAAAAAAAAAGATACTGTAGTTAATTTTTAATAGAGTAGATAAGGTATGCAAGACTGCCTTAATTACAAGCTTTAGTTGTATATGAAGCTACCAACAGTTAACAATTACTTTTATATCACAATGAAAATCTCTCGAGTTTTGTTATACAGGTAAGTAATTTAAAATTATTAATTCTTACTAAAATGTATTGTGACAAAGTTCCTCCTCTGCCTTGGTGGGCCCTGCGCTTACTGGCGGATTTGCTCACCTCAGAGATTCACGGCAGCCCTCAGTTTGGCCACTTTTTCTAGTGGCTCAAACCTGCCATTCACTCCGCTAACCTCATCACTGGGCAGCGTGGGGAAAAGGAAGGAGAACAAACCCCACAGTCTCTGCTGGTCCACCTAGTAGATCGGGGGACAGGCCAGGGATCTTCCCCTCTGGTGAGGCCCACAATCCAGGTCAACTCCGGGGTGGAGGGAACCCAGGCCCGCCCTCTACTCCAGGTTCCAGCCCAGGGTCCTGTGGATCACAGCTGTCTACAGTGTTTCGTGTAACACCTGTGTGATCGCTACAACTCCCTAGGCTACTTCCCCATGGCCTCCTCCCCACACCTTGTTTATCCTCACCACAGGACCTTCCTCCTGATGCCAGATAGCATTTGTACTCCTCAGTCCTCCAGCAGCACGCCCTCTCACTCTCAGCTCCTTGCACGCCCCTCACTGACTGAAGTGAGGTCCTTTTTAAACCAGGTGCCCTGATTAGCCTGCCTGTCTTAACTGACTCTAGCAGCTTCTTAATTGGCTCCACGTGTCCTAATTAGCCTGTCTGCAAGTTCCTGATAGGGACAGTTCCAGAACAGTTACCTTACCCAGGGAAAAGGGACCTGCTTAACCTGGGGCTAATATATCTGCCTCCTATCACTCTCCTGTAGCCATCTGGCCTGACCCTATCACAGTACCCAAAATAAATCCTAGCAGCATTTTAGTTCTGTGATGTCTGCGTAGATTGACAGTAACATTTGAGTTAAAATTCAGTTATTTTCAGTGGTATTCTGTTAGAGTATCCTAGTTTAATCAAAAAGTTTTAATATATGATTCTACCCTGATGTTTTATTACTACTTCGCAGAAGTTATAAGTTAATTTCTTGATTATTTTTTATTATATTTTTAGTTACAGGTGGTAAAGGAAAAGTAATCCACTCATTCTTTAGGGCACAGCATAACTGGCTAGATGCACTGCAGGTAGCAAGTTAACCTTCCTCTTAAGGATCAAACTAGAGACAGGATATGACATTGTCTGGAATATGGGTGACTATTTATGATGTTATTAATATCAATGTTATAAAACTGAAATGAATCTGACCAGATATGCCATGTAAGATGTCAGTGAAAGTGTTATGATTTGCCAAGTTATAATCTTGTTTATATATTTGTATCACCTTTGTATTGTGAGTTATAGATATGTAGATGGACTTTGAAGTTCTTGTATGTATCTGAGTGCTTTATCATTTAACATCTCTCTTCTTGTTCTCTTTTTTTTCCCTTTATAATAAACCTTTAGTTTTAGATGCTAAAGGACTGGCTGGCAGCATGTTATTTTGGGTAAGATCCAACTTAATATTGATCTGGCAATGTGGCTGGCCCTTTGGGGTTCAGAAGAACAATGTATATAGTGAGCGGAGTTTTTTAAATAACTTCTCACTGTACCGGATTCATGTTTTGATTGGAGGCCAGCGAACTGGAATGCAATAAAAGGGGACTGTGTGATTTCTTTTTTTAGCTTCTTGATAACCAGTGTAGGCGAGTTTAACTTCAGTATTATCCACCAGTTTGGGGAGAACCTGCTCTCCTTTTTGCACCCTGCTCTGACCTTGGCATTTTCAGTGAGAGCTGCCCCAGGAACACTGCATCACACAGGATATTTGACTTTATGGAACAACTAGTGAAGTATACCAAATATTATGCTGCTACAGTATTAACTGCAGTGAACATGGGTTTGGGGGATTTATGATGGACAAAAATAAGTCTCACCAATGTTTGCTGAACAAATTAGTAGGGAGTTAGAGCTATAACAACACAAGCTTCCTTACTGCTAAAGAAAGCACCCAACCAAAAAGAAAGTGAGCTTAGTAAAAATATGTCTGCACCACTGAAGTGGTATGTGATGTCAATATAATTTCAAAACAGAAGTAACAGGATGTTGCCTCTAGCCAGGAGGAATTTTATAGCACTGTATACAGAAAGATGGTTACCCTTCCCTTTATATTTATGACAACAGCATTAGGGTAAATGAAGTTTTTGTTACTTTCTCAAATGTCAAGCTGAGTTGGTTGTAACAGATCACAGATTAGATGGCTGTGTTTTGGTGCTCTAGCTGTCTGAGTCATGAAGGTTAACAGAAATCACGGTGAGCATTCTTCCCCCAAGCAGAAAACAGCGGTTTGCTGCATCGGATGTCTCCAGCAGCCTGAACTCCAGTTTTCAAAGGTCTGCTCTTGATGGTCGTCATCCATCAGCACACAGGTATGCTGAGTGAGAGGCAAAATTAAAGTTTCAAGAGGTATCTGGGCCAATGCCCACTCCCATTCAGTGGCGGAGAGAAATCAAAAAGTTGCTGTGCTACCTCCTCCGCAATGACTGCCTGCACCATACATTCTTCTTCTATGTTGGTACAGCACCTAGCACGGTGGTGTCCTAGTCCACGACTGGGGTTCCTATAGGCTACACTAATACAAATCAATCATTCATCTCCACTTATCTCAGCTCAGGCCAAGCAAAGAGACTGGAGGATTGTGAAAATACAGAGGCACATACAGAGGTTTGTGTGTCTCAAGTTGGACACAGATGTGTGTTCCTGGTCTTTTGTTCTATCCCTCCCCATTTTCTCTTCGCTTGCCATAATTGCCAAAAAACAGCTGTCCATTCAACTTTCAAGCAAAATTCTGATTACATGAAATTTCAGGCTGCAAGTGGATTGTGCATAGAAATCTGCAAGAAATTAGTACTCTCAGTGTGATCAGAAATGAATTTTCAGGGACTGAGATATTATGTAAAAATGAATGGGGAAAAGTTACATGCAAAAATTGAGAGGAATATTTTTCCCCAGTTCATCAGCCCTAATCTTGCTACTTCTTCATTAAGAAGCTAATTTATGCATGAACATGAAATATGCAGTCAAAAGTGGGGGAGTTTCATATAACATTCAAAGTCTACATAAAAATTAACAGCATAATTGTGGTTTGCAACACCTCTCTGTGCTTACACCTTGATTACGTTTATGAGAAGTACAAAACAATTAACTATGAATAGGCTTGGAAAGATTAGATTTCTACCAGTAAGTGTCAACAAACACTGATTTCACTGAACACACAAACCAACACAAAATATTCCCATCAATAATCATTTACAAACAGTAAGAAAAGTAAGAAAAATGCTGCTTGAGAACTCAGTTTAATTTAAGGATATTCACTTTGTATATTTTGACATGTGATGTTGACAATTTGAAATTTATTACTGTTAAAACAAGCTTTTTATATCAGTGTCTATTGTCATGAAATAATTTATCTGACCCCCAATAATTTCACACAACTGAAAATTTTTAAAAAAAATTAAAAATGTTTTAAAATAATTATCAAAGTTTTAAAATAAAAAATGAATTCCACCAACCCTAACTATGTAGAAGCCACCCAGATAAATCGAAAAACCCGTACTAACAGCAGAAGCTGATTAATTAAAAAAAAGTCATGAAAACACAGTTTCTCAAAAGACATTAATTGCTACTTTACAGGGATTTATCATCAAGGTTGTAAACTATATGTTATACAACTGCTAACTGACCTATCAGTAACATTTATGATAATTTGGATGGAAGTAATCAGGATCTGATAGAATTCAAGATTCTAAGGAAAAGAGGACATAATAGCAAAACAAGGACACGACTTCAGAAAGGCAGATTTCAACCAACGCAGAGAAATATTAGGGAAGGTTCCATTGAAAAACCAATTAGGAAGAAGAGTCAAAGGGGGCTGGCAGTTACTAAAAGATGTAATACTTAAGGCTTAGCATCAAGCTATTCCCATGCACAGGTAAGGTAAGTAGATCCACAGGAGGCCAATGTGACTGCACAAGGTGCTTTTTAGCTATCTAAAAACCAAAAGAACATATCCAGAGAATGGAAGGAGGAGCATGTCACCAAGGAAGTATACATGGGAATAGCGCAAGCATGTAGGAACCAAAAAAGTTAGGAAAGCCATGGCAAAGGATGAGTTACAACTGGCAAGAAATGTTAGAGAAAACAAGAATGGATTCTTTAAATATAGGTCAAACAGAAAAGATAGATCAAGGATGTGCGTCCACTGCTCAAATGTAGGTGGTGAGCTGGTAATGGAAGTTAATAGGAAGGCAAAACTGGTCAATGCCTACTTTGCTTTAGTCTTATTAAAAAAAACATGTGATCGGACGACTACGAAAGTTACCATAGGCAATAAAGGGGAAGGGATGCAGCTTGGGATAAGTACAGAACACTTCAGACCTTCTGACCAATTTGAATGAATTCAAATCAGCAGGGCCAGATGCTATTGATGTCCAATTAGCTGAAGAAATCTCAGAGCCACTGACAATAATATTTGCAAACTCATGGATGACAGAAGAGGTTCCAGAAGACCAGGAGAAAAGGAAGACCTGGGGGACTACAGACCAGTCAGCCTGACTTCTACCTGGGAAGTTACTAGAGCAGTGTAAACAACGTTCAATTAGTGAATACCTGGAGGATGAAGGGGTAATCCCTAGCAGCCAATATGGATTTATTAACAACAAATCATGCCAAACCAGCTTGATTTCCTTCTTTGACAGGGTAACTGATTTGGTCGACAGAGGGAATGTGGTGGACATAATATACCTGGACTTTTACAAGGCTTTTGACACAGTCCCACATGACATTCTGATAGGTAAGCCAGAGAAATGCTGGCTCAGCAGAAATGCCATTAAGCGGATACAGAATTGGTTAAACAACAGCAAAGAAAGAGTAACTATTAATGGAATAATGTCAGATGAGAGCGAGGTCTGAAATGGGGTTCCATGGGGATCTGTTCTGGGTCTGGCGTCATTACACATCTTTATTAATGACCTAGATGTAGGAATCGAGAGCACACTGAACAAATCTGCAGATGATACGAAGCTGGGTAGATTGCCACCACTTTGGAGGACAGAGCTAAAATTCCAAGGGATCTTGATAAACTGGAGGACTGGGCTATAAAAACAAAATGAAATTCAACAAAGACAAATATAAGGTGCTACACTTAAGGAAAATGCACAAATACAGAATGGGGGAGTTGTGGTGGATCACACGAGTCATCATGAGTCAGCACTGCAATGCTGTTGCAAAAAAAAAAAAAAAGCACATACAATTTTAGGTTGTATTAACAGAGGCATAGTATGCCAATGAGAGTGCCACTCTATTTGACCCTGGTTAAGCCTCAGCTAACCTAGTCTGAATTTTGGACACCAATGTAAAAAAAGGATGTAGAGGAACTGGAAAGGATCCAGATGCAAGATGATCAAAAGGAGGGAATGCAAGGCATATGAGCAAAGTCTGAAGGAACTGAGTATGTTTAGTTTGGAAAAGAGGAGATTAAGGGCAGACATGATAACAGTTTTCTACTACTTGAAAGGCTGCCATAAAAAAAAAAGATGGAGAACAGTTTCTCTCTCTTGCCACAAAGGCCAGGACAAGAGGCAATGGGTTCAAACTACAGCAGAGCAGATTTAGATTAAATCTCAGGAAAAAAATTCCTAAATGTAAGAATAGTAGGACAATGGAACAGACTGCCTCGGGAGGTTGTGGAAGCTCCTTCAACGGAGGTTTTCAAAAAGAGACTAGATAGCCATCTGTGTTGGATGGTTTAGATCCAACAAATTCTGCATCTTGGCAGGAGGTTACACTAGATGACCCTGGTGGTTCCTTCTAACCCTATGGTTCTCTAATACTATGATATCTACCTTTACATCAAATGAACCATTTATTCAGTGTGTTCTCAAAGGTAATTTTTGCTTCAAGCAGGATAACATTTTATACAGCAACAGAAGCTGTCTGGAACAATACCAAAAAGCATAAAAATCCTGAGTGGCACCTTTTGGCTCTGCCGAATTGATAAGTTACAGGTAAAAGTCATTCTGCATTAGTGGGGACAAGAAAAATAATTTGTTGTAGAATTAGATTTTAAAAAACAAATGACACCCAGGAGAGATGGGTGCATAAATACATTTGAAAGCATTTGAAATGATAAGTAAGGCTATGAGTCTGTCTCGGAGGTCACGGATTCCGTGACTTCCATGACTTCTGCAGCAGCTGGTGCTCCAGGGGTTTGGGTGTGTGGGAGGGGGCTTAGGGCTAGGGGTAGGTGTTTGGGGAGGGAGCTTACCTGGGGTGGGAGGGCCCCTTGCAGCTCACAGGCGGCAGAGGAGGTCTCCATGCGTGTGCTGCTGGTGCCTGCAGGCCCCGCCCCCAAAGCTCCCATTGACTGCAGTTCCCAGCCAATG